>NC_046974.1:342500-367500 GCF_009769545.1 Cyclopterus lumpus
TAAAGAAACAATGTAACAATACTGTCTCATTTAAAGAAACAATGTAACAACACTGTCTCATTTAAAGAAACAATGTAACAACACTGTCTCATTTAAAGAAACAATGTAACAATACTGTCTCATTTAAAGAAACAATGTAACAATACTGTTATTTAAAGAAACAATGTAACAACACTGTCTCATTTAAAGAAACAATGTAACAACAATGTCTCATTTAAAGAAACAATGTAACAATACTGTTATTTAAAGAAACAATGTAACAATACTGTCTCATTTAAAGAAACAATGTAACAATACTGTCTCATTTAAAGAAACAATGTAACAACACTGTCTCATTTAAAGAAACAATGTAACAACACTGTCTCATTTAAAGAAACAATGTAACAATATTGTTATTTAAAGAAACAATGTAACAATACTGTTATTTAAAGAAACAATGTAACAACACTGTCTCATTTAAAGAAACAATGTAACAATACTGTCTCATTTAAAGAAACAATGTAACAATACTGTCTCATTTAAAGAAACAATGTAACAACACTGTCATTTAAAGAAACAATGTAACAATACTGTCTCATTTAAAGAAACAATGTAACAACACTGTCTCATTTAAAGAAACAATGTAACAATACTGTTATTTAAAGAAACAATGTAACAACACTGTCTCATTTAAAGAAACAATGTAACAATACTGTTATTTAAAGAAACAATGTAACAACACTGTCTCATTTAAAGAAACAATGTAACAACACTGTCTCATTTAAAGAAACAATGTAACAATACTGTCTCATTTAAAGAAACAATGTAACAATACTGTCTCATTTAAAGAAACAATGTAACAACACTGTCTCATTTAAAGAAACAATGTAACAATACTGTCTCATTTAAAGAAACAATGTAACAATACTGTCTCATTTAAAGAAACAATGTAACAACACTGTCTCATTTAAAGAAACAATGTAACAATACTGTTATTTAAAGAAACAATGTAACAACACTGTCTCATTTAAAGAAACAATGTAACAATACTGTTATTTAAAGAAACAATGTAACAACACTGTCTCATTTAAAGAAACAATGTAACAACACTGTCTCATTTAAAGAAACAATGTAACAACACTGTCTCATTTAAAGAAACAATGTAACAATATTGTGTCATTATTATGTCACAATCACAGAAACAACACATTTCCTTCTTTTGATCTACTTTTAAAGGGAAATCTCATCTGATGTGTTTTACATGGAACATTATAGCACATTATATTCTGTGATTTCTTTACAGTAATTATAACTGAACAGAAAACTATGAACCGACTGATATTTATTACACACACACACACACCGTCAGCTCGGAGGCCTGGACTCTCGGGACCGGGACCACCGGGACTCTGCTCAGCAGACCCGGCAGAGTACCGGGTCTCTCCTCCTCCTCTGCCCAGCCTGTGACGCTCGGCAGGCGGCTCACTGATGCTCCGATTCCCACTCCGAACAACAAGGTCGCTCCGGTCCGAAGCCACCGCCTCATGCTGCCAGTGGATCAGCTGTTGAGTGACGCGCTCTGATGACGTCGACAACGTCGACGGTAAATACTTCCGGTATACAAAAATGACATTTGCGTACTCACATAACTGCATTTCTTCTGCATTTTCTTGATAGCTCGAATTCCGTCCACGAGTACATGACCTCTCTAATGTGTTATAAAGGCCATTAGATTAAAAAAAATATTAGATACATTTAAAAAATAAAATTTACAAAACTCCAGTTGTGTAGCCATAAGAGCATAACCAGTTCAGTCAGTCCATGGAATTAAGTCAGCAAGGGATCGGCCAATCCCCGTACCAACACAGACCCAAAGGATGTACACCTCATGTTGTAAAGCTCTATGACAGACAACCGTAAGATACCTCAGTTAAGTGTAAGCAACTCAAAGTTAGTCTGAATTCTATCCAGAAAACATATTCCTAACAAAAGAAAACAAAGAGTCAACTGATGACACCGAATCATCTACAATCTGTTCGTTCATTCCACAAATGAGCCGAACTGGAGGTTTTACAGGTCTACCTGGTGCAAAGTGGAGGCGGTTGTGCACAGACTACCTGGTCCTGTGTGAGTGCACCTAGCTGTGTGTCATTTGCCCGTTTAGAGGACGGGATCTGTAGAGCTTCCTCTGCTGAGGGTGCATCCTGGAACACATCCAGCAGGGGGCCCAGGGGAAGACAACGGTGCAGCTTGTACTGAAGGATCCAAGGTATTCAGATGACCTGGGTAAAGATAAAGAGCTGTAACGTCCGTTTCCCGGACCTCAATCGAGGGTCGGCGGCTGTTTGGCGGTTGACAACGAGAGGTGCCTCATGAAGGTGAGCTGACGACCTTTTGTCTTAGAATGTCTGTGATTGGATCATCTAAATTGAGTTGTCAAAAGCAAAATAAGCCTCTGCCCCTAGTTTAGAAATAGTTTTACAAAAGTTTTCTCTGATCAAAGGGAAAGTAAAAGCACATATTTCCACTGGGTTTTAGTAGGGAAAGAGAATAAGTGTCCACTGGTAGGGATCTTTACTGATGGCCGGTTAGGGATTTTGGTTAAAGAATAAACAGTTTAAATAGGACTAAAGGACGCTCGACGGACCCCGCCATAACAAGCACCCAACAATTCAATTTCAGTTTATTTTGTATAGCCCAATATCACAAATTACAAATTTGCCTCAGAGGGCTTTACAATCTGTACACATACGACATCCCTGACCTTTGACCTCACATCGAATCAGGAAAAACTCCCCAAAAATAACCTTTGACAGGGAAAAAAGGGAAGAACCCTTCAGGAGAGCAACAGAGGAGGATCCCTCTCCCCGGATGGACAGATGAATAGATGTCATGTGACCAGATGAACAGAGTTACAGAGTTACATAAACACATTACATGAATATGACAATGTATGAATGGAACTCCAATCCATGAAACAGAAGGAGGTAGAGAGGAGGGGGGGCGGGGCATCAGCAGGGCCAATGGGAGGCCGGCTCACCAGCATCAGACACCTCCAGGTCCAATGGACCCTATGAGACGTGAAGTCACAACGACTCCGGGGAGGAAGCAGAGTTAATAAGGTGCAATGGAGAGATGTAAATTCATCCATAAGGAGAGAGAGAAGAGGAGAGAGGTGCTCAGTGTATCCTAAAACATCCCCCAGCAGCCTATAAGCCTATAGCAGCATATCAAGGGGCTGGACCAGGGCAAACCTGATTCAGCCCTAACTATAAGGACTATTAAAGAGGAAAGTCTTAAGTCTATTCTTAAATGAGGTGACTGTGTCTGCCTCCAGGACTGAAAGTGGAAGCTGGTTCCATAAAAGAGGAGCTTGATAACTGAAGGCTCTGGCTCCCATCCTACTTTTTAGGACTCTAGGAACCACAAGTAGCCCCGCATTTAGTGAGCAGCTCTCTAGTGGGGCAATATGGTACTACAAGCTCCTTAAGATATGATGGTGCATCACCAATCAAGGCTTTGTAGGTGAGGAGAAGAATTTTAAATGTGATTCTTGATTTTACAGGGAGCCAGTGCAGAGCAGCTAATACAGGAGTCATGTGATCTCTTTTCTTAGTTTTTGTGAGTACACGAGCTGCAGCATTCTGGATCAACTGGAGGGACTTAAGAGACTTATTAGAGCAGCCTGATAATAAGGAGTTGCAGTAATCTAGTCTGGAAGTAACAAACGCGTGAACCAGCTTTTCTGCATCTTTTTGAGACAAGATGTGCCTGATTTTTGAAATGTTATGTAGATGAAAAAATGCAATCCTTGAGATTAGTTTAACGTGGGAGTTAAAGGACAAGTCTGGGTCAAAGATAACTAGAGATTCTTTACAGTGGTGTTGGATGCCAGGGCAATGCCATCTACAGAAACCACATCACCAGATAATTGATCTCTGAGGTGTTCAGGGCCCAGTAAAATAACTTCAGTTTTGTCTGAGTTTAACATCAGGAAGTTGCAGGTCATCCATGTTTTTATGTCTTTAAGACATTCTTGAAGTTTAGCGAGCTGGTTGGTCTCCTCTGGTTTGATCGATAGATATAATTGAGTATCGTCTGCATAGCAATGAAAGTTTATGCAGTGTTTCCTGATAATATTGCCCAAAGGAAGCATATATAAGGTAAATAAAATTGGTCCAAGCACAGAACCTTGTGGAACTCCGTGATTAACGTTGGTGGTCATTGAGGCTTCATCGTTTACAAATACAAATTGAGATCGATCTGATAAATAGGATTTAAACCAACTTAGTGCGGTACCTGAAATGCCAATCGACTGATCCAGTCTCTGTAATAGGATGTCATGATCAATGGTGTCGAACGCAGCACTAAGGTCTAATAATACCAGTACAGAGATGAGTCCTTTATCAGTACTAAGGTCTAACAGGACCAGTACAGAGATGAGTCCTTTATCAACACTAAGGTCTAACAAGACCAGTACAGAGATGAGTCCTTTATCAACACTAAGGTCTAACAAGACCAGTACAGAGATGAGTCCTTTATCAGCACTAAGGTCTAATAATACCAGTACAGAGATGAGTCCTTTATCAACACTAAGGTCTAATAATACCAGTACAGAGATGAGTCCTTTATCAGCACTAAGGTCTAACAAGACCAGTACAGAGATGAGTCCTTTATCAGCACTAAGGTCTAACAAGACCAGTACAGAGATGAGTCCTTTATCAGCACTAAGGTCTAACAAGACCAGTACGGAGATGAGTCCTTTATCAGCACTAAGGTCTAACAAGACCAGTACAGAGATGAGTCCTTTATCAGCACTAAGGTCTAACAAGACCAGTACGGAGATGAGTCCTTTATCAGCACTAAGGTCTAACAAGACCAGTACAGAGATGAGTCCTTTATCTGATGCAATTAGGACGTCATTTGTAATTTTCACCAGTGCTGTCTCTGTGCTGTGGTGTTTTCTAAATCCTGACTGAAACTCCTCAAATAAACTATTCTGATGTAGAAAGTCACACAACTGATGTGCGACTACTTTCTCAAGGATCTTAGAGAGGAAGGGAAGGTTAGAGATTGGTCTGTAGTTAGCCAACACCTCTGGATTAAGAGTGGGCTTCTTCAGGAGAGGTTTAATTACAGCTACTTTGAAGGAATGTGGTACATGGCCTGTTAGCAAAGACACATTAACAACACACAAACACAAGGCTATAGTGGTCCGTGGCACCAGGCCCTGGGCCAGAGACACAACATTAGGGGTGCCCAGATCCAAAGGCTGACGGCGACCTGTATCCACCCAGCAAAAATGTGCCACACCACACTACAGCAGTCACCAGATGATTCAACTGGGGACTAAAGAGACACTTGGAAAAGAAGCGGAGGTCTGGGGGGGCAGAGTGGATGATTATGACATCACACCTCTGCATGACACCATCCAGCAATGGGGACCTTGGTTCAAGGTCCTGCATCCGTCCTCGCCACCAGGGGACCCAACAACATTGTACCTTTAACTACTCCCTGATCAAGAAGAACATCATGAGATCCTGTGGGAAGGCCTGGACCATGAGAGTTAGTCCCAGAGACACACATGGTTATGCCTGAAGTGGATCACCACAGCACTCCAAACTGCCCCGTCATATCAAATGGTTCTGTTAGCAGAGCAGCTACAGCTGTTGGAGGAGGATGACGAGGAGGGTTTGGTAAGATTCAACATCACTGGATCCGAAGAAGAGACCGAGTTAGACAAATCATTTCTGTACACATAACTCGCTAATGTTTGACACACACACACACACACACACACACACACACACACACACAGATGTTCTCCTGTCTTTGATTGTGTCATACTATGGTCTCAGGAGTATCCAGTAGAATGAGACACATACCTGGAGACCACGGTCCTCTAGTACCAGGGTATGTGAAGATCCTGGATATCGGTGGGTTTTAGCTTAGCTTTTCATAATTTAAGTACGAGCTCTTAGGCTCTTAGTTACACACACATGAACTGATATTAGCTCATTATTATTGTTTAGTTTACATAATAAAAAAGACAGAGGCCTCCAGCTGCTTCTCAAGTATAGATATAAGTATAGATGCCTCGTACCACAACACTCATGTTATCGGTATTCACATGAGGGAGGTAGACTGCCCGTTGGACGGCCCAGTCATGTGACAGTTCAGCACCAATCAGAAGTTAGGATGATGCCTACGAAGCTGTGATGAAATCTGTATGTAAGGACCGGATTCCGGTTCTAGAGGAGAGTTCTTGTGACTCCTTGTGGTTGTGATCTCAGCTTGTACTTTGTGATCAGAGAATAAATCTACCAGAACCAGAGAAGTTGTTGGCTGAACAATACTGAGTCTGTAGGAATAAAAAGAAAGAAAAATCATACTGAATGTAAATAAAAACATTTATTTTTATTTTATTCTCATAAAAAAATGACAGCAAGACCGAAACGGAGGAAAAACATTACCACACACTATATATATATATATATATATATATATATATATATATATATATATATATATATACACACACATAATATTAGTACTATCTTTATTATCATCATCATAATCTATTAATCCAGCCAAACACAATAGTATAAATGTATTTACACATTATTTAGTGTTAATTGTGTATTCATGTTGCTTTCACAAAGTAGACATTATTATCCAAACAGTGTTCAGACCGAGATGGTTCTCCTGTTCTTCCTCCAGCGATGTCATGTGACGCTGGGGGGGGGGGGAGACCGAAGTGTCACATCCTCTTCAATATTCATCAGTGGGCGTGACTCGGGGGGTGTGGGCGGGGTTAATAGATGGTGTAGGAGATCAGACTGAGGGTCAGCAGGTAAAGGTGTGAGGTCAGAGAGGAGGAGGGGCCTCCAGCATTGTCGAGACAACCGCTCTTCTTCAGACAAACCTTCTTCTCACAGAACGCACCTGCACACACAACATCATCAGACACTTGAGCTGTGACATCATCAGTCCCCGCCCACATCACCCGAGCTGTGTGTTTACCTGTGAAGCCGTCCGGACAAAGGCAGCGCCGCAGGTCGACGCAGGTTCCCCCGTTCTGACAAATCAAACGCTCCTCATCACACACATTCACTGAGGGGCCAGAACGATGGATTATCAATCACATTATTGATCACATAAAGACGACTGAAGCTCGGTGTACCTGTGCAGCTGAATCCTCCTCCTCGCCAGGTGTATCCGGGTAGACAGGTGTCACAGCGCCTCCCTGTGGCACCGCCTTTACACTGACAGAGACCAGAGTCAGAGCAGTGAGGAGAAGCACTGCCCTCCATGTCACAGTCACAGTCTGAGGACAGAGACGTCTTCATCATCATCATCATCATCATCATCATCATCATCATTTTCATTATCAGAACTGCATTTCCTGTTTGATAGTGCTTATAGTTAGGGCTGAATCAGGTTTGCCCTGGTCCAGCCCCTTGATATGCTGCTATAGGCTTATAGGCTGCTGGGGGATGTTTTAGGATACACTGAGCACCTCTCTCCTCTTCTCTCTCTCCTTATGGATGAATTTACATCTCTCCATTGCACCTTATTAACTCTGCTTCCTCCCCGGAGTCGTTGTGACTTCACGTCTCATAGGGTCCATTGGACCTGGAGGTGTCTGATGCTGGTGAGCCGGCCTCCCATTGGCCCTGCTGATCGCCCCCCCCCCCCCCCCCTCCTCTCTACCTCCTTCTGTTTCATGGATTGGAGTTCCATTCATACATTGTCATATTCATGTAATGTGTTTATGTAACTCTGTAACTCTGTTCATCTGGTCACATGACATCTATTCTTCTGTCCATCCGGGGAGAGGGATCCTCCTGTTGCTCTCCTGAAGGTTTCTTCCCTTTTTTCCCTGTCAAAGGTTATTTTTGGGGAGTTTTTCCTGATTCGATGTGAGGTCAAAGGTCAGGGATGTCGTATGTGTACAGATTATAAAGCCCTCTGAGCGGAGGTTGTGATTTGTGATATTGGGCTATACAAAATAAACTGAATTGAATTGAATTGAAAATGTGTATACATGTGTGTATAAATATGTATGTGTGTGTATGTATGTATATATATATATATATTTATATATGTGTGTATATACATGTGTGTATATATGTAGATATACTGTATATGTGTTTATATGTGTGTGTACATATTGCAAATTTGCCTAAGAGGGCTTTATGTGTGTATACGTATATATACATGTGTGTGTGTGTGTATATATATATATGTGTGTGTGTGTGTGTATATATATATATATACACAAACACATACATTTATATATACACACACATACATTTATATATACACACATATACACAGATATATAAATATATATATATATCTGTGTGTATATGTGTGTATATATATAAATGTATATATATGTGTGTGTATATATGTGTGTGTATATATCCATTTGTAAACCTGAGTGTGTGTGTATATATGTGTGTGTGTGTATATATGTGTGTATATATATGTGTATATATACATTTGTAAATGTGTGTATATATGTGTGTGTGTGTGTATATATGTGTGTATATATATAAATGTGTGTATATATATGTGTATATATACATTTGTAAATGTGTGTATATATGTGTGTGTGTGTGTATATATGTGTGTATATATATAAATGTGTGTATATATATGTGTATATATACATTTGTAAATGTGTGTATATATGTGTGTGTGTGTGTATATATGTGTGTATATATATAAATGTGTGTATATATATGTGTATATATACATTTGTAAATGTGTGTATATATATGTGTGTGTGTGTGTATATATGTGTGTATATATATAAATGTGTGTATATATATGTGTATATATACATTTGTAAATGTGTGTATATATATGTGTGTGTGTGTGTATATATGTGTGTGTATATATAAATGTGTGTATATATATGTGTATATATACATTTGTAAATGTGTGTATATATATGTGTGTGTGTGTGTATATATGTGTGTGTATATATAAATGTGTGTATATATATGTGTATATATACATTTGTAAATGTGTATATATATATGTGTGTGTGTGTGTATATATGTGTGTGTATATATCCATTGTAAACAGGTGTGTGTGTGTCACTGACCCACACACACGTCCTCGTCCTCCAGCCTCAGCGAGGCGTCCCTGTAGTATCCGAGCCGACAGTACTGACACTTCTGTCCTCGAGTGTTGTGTTTGCAGCTCACACACGTGACCATGTTGATGAAGTCGATGTAGCTGCAGCGGTTGGAGTGACCGTTACACTCACAGTCTGACGGACAAAGGGACAGTCAGTCTACACACACGCATCAGGACACACCTGTAATGTACCTGAGTGATGTATCGCATCATAACTTCAGTATTGTGTCATACCGTAACGTAACGTCATGACTTTCCTCTTTTTCTGTTATCTGATTTCCATTTGGGGATGAACTCAATCTGATTGCTAACAGCATATATATATATATATATATATATATATATATATATATGTATATATATATATATATATGTATATACATACATATATATATATATATACATATATATATGTATGTATATAATGTCAATGATAAATAGACCCACCTAGTTAACAAAGAAGCCCCCCTACTGTACATAACCCCACCCAACTCACACCAGAGGTGAAAGGTGACAGACAGACAAGTGACAGAATCATGAAGACTGATGAAGATGGAGACACGTCTGTGTGCTGTTTCTTGGTGTCTGTATTGTAACTGTAGTGCACCTGTTGTGTACCTGTCGTGCACCTGTAGTGTACCTGTAGTGTACCTGTAGTGCACCTGTTGTATAGCTGTATCTGTAGTGTACCTGTAGTGTACCTGTAGTGTACCTGTCGTGTACCTGTAGTGTACCTGTAGTGTACCTGTAGTGTACCTGTAGTGCACCTGTCGTATAACTGTACCTGTAGTGTACCTGTAGTGTACCTGTAGTGTACCTGTAGTGCACCTGTCGTATAACTGTACCTGTAGTGTACCTGTAGTGTACCTGTAGTGCACCTGTCGTATAACTGTACCTGTAGTGTACCTGTAGTGTACCTGTCGTGCACCTGTAGTGTACCTGTAGTGTACCTGTAGTGTACCTGTAGTGTACCTGTAGTGCACCTGTCGTATAACTGTACCTGTAGTGTACCTGTAGTGTACCTGTAGTGCACCTGTTGTATAGCTGTATCTGTAGTGTACCTGTAGTGTACCTGTAGTGTACCTGTAGTGTACCTGTCGTGCACCTGTAGTGTACCTGTAGTGTACCTGTAGTGTACCTGTAGTGTACCTGTAGTGCACCTGTCGTATAGCTGTATCTGTAGTGCACCTGTAGTGTACCTGTAGTGTACCTGTAGTGTACCTGTAGTGCACCTGTCGTATAACTGTACCTGTAGTGTACCTGTAGTGCACCTGTTGTATAGCTGTATCTGTAGTGTACCTGTAGTGTACCTGTAGTGTACCTGTAGTGTACCTGTCGTGCACCTGTAGTGTACCTGTAGTGTACCTGTAGTGTACCTGTCGTATAGCTGTATCTGTAGTGTACCTGTAGTGCACCTGTCGTATAACTGTATCTGTAGTGTACCTGTAGTGCACCTGTCGTATAACTGTACCTGTAGTGTACCTGTAGTGTACCTGTAGTGTACCTGTCGTATAGCTGTATCTGTAGTGTACCTGTAGTGTACCTGTAGTGCACCTGTTGTATAGCTGTATCTGTAGTGTACCTGTAGTGTACCTGTAGTGTACCTGTAGTGTACCTGTCGTGCACCTGTAGTGTACCTGTAGTGTACCTGTCGTATAGCTGTATCTGTAGTGTACCTGTAGTGTACCTGTAGTGTACCTGTCGTGCACCTGTAGTGTACCTGTAGTGTACCTGTCGTGCACCTGTAGTGTACCTGTAGTGTACCTGTAGTGTACCTGTAGTGCACCTGTCGTATAGCTGTATCTGTAGTGTACCTGTAGTGTACCTGTAGTGCACCTGTCGTATAGCTGTATCTGTAGTGTACCTGTAGTGTACCTGTAGTGTACCTGTAGTGTACCTGTAGTGCACCTGTATTGCACCATGTCTGTGTTCTCATCTTACGTCTTTAACCCCTTTAGTGTGATTTCACTTCATGGAAGGGAAGTGGAACATTTTGCTCGCCGAAACATGTTTTATTTTGTGTTTGTTAGTATTTCTCGTGACTCATCTAGTTGCAAACAAAGAAGAAGGCGACAGTCAAAATGCCGTGACGTTACGGTGACAGGTCCTCCCCTTACATCCGGTCTGTTAGAGGAGCAGGAGTCATATTTGTTGTTTGTGGATCAAATAAAAAATAAAATGTGTGAACACAACATTAGTTTATATGTGGTGGTTTTAGAGGGGATAGGGTCAGGGTTATAATGGGTCAGGTTCTCAGAGGTGGTCTTACCTGGGTCAGGGTCAGGGTTAGGGTTATAATGGGTCAGGTTCTCAGAGGTGGTCTTACCTGGGTCAGGGTCAGGGTTAGGGTTATAATGGGTCAGGTTCTCAGAGGTGGTCTTACCTGGGTCAGGGTCAGGGTTAGAAGGGTTAGGTTCTTAAAGGTGGTCTTACCCTGGAAGGTGACATAGGCAATTTTGGACAGCTGACTAAATTTTGGTCCTCCTGGAATCAGAATCTTCTGGGTCGCTTGGAAACAAATCAATGTGTGTAACCATGGTAACAGGCAGGTAGCAGTAGAGGTCAGTGGGGGTCATGAAAAGCGAGGAGCATCAGGTCTACCTATGGTAAGTACTACTACTACTACTACTGCTTCTTCTACTACTAATACTCCCATCCCACTACCACAAACAACTCTGTCTGGTCCCAATAACAGCAGAATGACCCCCGTCCCATCCAGTTCCAGTATTTAATCATATTAAAACTGCACATAAAAACTGACCCAATGTTATTATGATTCACTTCCCGGTCACATAATGAGTAGTTAATTGAATCCCATCCTGTGGGAATCCCACAGGAATCCCAAAGAAAGGTCAGCCCTTACTAGCCTCTATTAGCCTTTCTGGCATCTCCTAGCCTCCACTCGCCTCTACTAGCTTCTTCTAGCCAGTAGGTGGCAGTTCTACTACTGTTTATACATGTACCTTTTTTCTCGTAGCCTTTGTCATCTTTCTCCTTGTTTCCTTCTTTTGTTTCCTCTTTGGCCTCAGTGACTGTTTGGTTCAATAGAGAAGGAAACATTTCAAATGTGCAAGAAAATATATCAGAGTTCATTTGAGTAAAGTTTGATTGATCAACACGTGAATATGCTGCCCAATAAACCTTCAAAATGCAGTTGCTCTAATAGAAACACACAAAAAATACATCTTCCTTAGCATTGTGTCTCTTTGTCTATTGTGACTCTATCTTAACAATTATTGTTGCCAGTTCTCCACGTGCAACATCCTCCAGAACACATCACCAGCAGCTAAGTTTAATCAGGAAAGTGTGATGAAAACAAATTAGCACTGACTTGATACCTGCTTGATGTGAACATGTTCTTGTAATTCTTTTGTCAAGCTGCTTTTTCAAAAATGAAACTCCAAGTAAATTAGAAAGATTCTCTGAATGAGCAGCCAGTGTTCTTATATATATATATACACTTTATTCTGATCTGACCAATCAGTGCTCCGTACCTTTCTCCTCTTTTTGTTCTCCGATCTTCTCTTGTTCAGAGGCTTTCTTTTCATCCAACTCTGAACCTTCTACTGGTCCACCGGCAGCTGAATCTTCTCCAGAAGACTTTCCTTTCACCTGAGCTGCAGAATAATCTACTTCTTGATCATCTACTGCTGTAAGAGAGTCAAGTATAGAATCTAGACCAGCACCTGTAGTATCTGGTGCAGGGGAATCTGGTCCAGTTGATTCTATTCCACCATTTCCTGCATCCTCAGTATCTAGCCCTGTTGAAACAGAATCCAGTCCAGAATCGACGGAATTTGTTCCAGGAACATCAACAGATCGACGGGAATCATCGGAAATTTCCCCAGGATCACCAATAGACACTGGTCCAGAATCTGGTTCAGGGTCAGCTAAATTTGGATCATCCGGAAAAGGGAAGCTGAAGTCAACGGGGGCCAAATCACCAGCAGGGTCAGACAGATTTAAGGTGGTGGTGCTTGTGTCTAGTACAGCATCACCTCCTCCTTCAGAAGAACGCAACACGAATTCTAGAGCATTAGGAGGAGGTACATCTGGAGGACGTTCATCAGGGGGAGGTACATCTGGAGGAGGTACATCTGGAGGACGTTCATCAGGGGGAGGTACATCTGGAGGAGGTACATCTGGAGGACGTTCATCAGGCTGAAGTACATCTAGAGGAGTTACATCTGGAGGACGTTCATCAGGGGCAGGTACATCAAGGGAAGGTACATCAGGGGAAGGTACATCAGGAGGAGGTACATCTGGAGGAGCTACATCTGGAGGACGTTCATCAGGCTGAGGTACATCTGGAGGAGTTACATCTGGAGGACGTTCATCAGGGGGAGGCACATCCGGGGAAGGTACATCAGGAGGAGATTCATCTGGAGGACGTTCATCAAGGGGAGGTACATCTGGAGGGGGTACATCTGAAAGACGTTCATCTGAGGAAGTTACATCTGGAGGACGTTCATCAGAAGGACGTTCATCAGCGGCAGGTACATCTGAAGGACGTTCATCAGAGCGAGGTAAATCTGGGGGAGGTACATCAGGGGGAGGTACATCAGGGGAAGGTACATCTGGAGGACGTTCATCAGGGGGAGGTGCATCAGAAGGAGGTATATCTGCTGGGCCTACATCAGGGATAGGTACATCAGGGGGAGGGTCATCAGGGGAAGCTACATTTGAGGGAGGTACACCGGTGGAAGGTACACCAGGAGAAGATACATCTATCCAAATGTCTGGAGTTTTAGAGAAGGGCACATCCAGAGGAACATCTGAAGGAGGTACATTACGAGAAGGTACAGCTGCAGGAGGCAGATCTGGAACATGTTCTTTCGGAAGAGGTACATCTAGAGGAGATATATTAAATGGAGCTTCGTTGGGTGGAGGGACATTGGGAGGTGGTACCTCCAGTGGTACATCAATAGGAGGTAAATCAAGAGGTGGCACATCGAGAGGTACATCAGGAGGACGTATATTAATCAGAGTGTCTGGAGGAACATCAGGAGAAGTTGTGTCAGCTCCTGTTGTGGGTGGAGCATCTCCAGTCTGATTGGTTGGGTCTGACCCAATGGATGCAGTATATCCAGAGATGGTTGTTGTTGTTGGTGTTCCAGTTGTTGATGTAGACTCATCAGCAGGTAAGGTAGTACTGGTGATCAAGTTTGTAGTACCAGTCCCAGAGAGGGGGAAGTCTTCATTGTCTGGTGAGGAGGTGGAGTCAGAGGGCGGAGTCACTGGGTCAGAAATAGACACCTCAGAGTCAGTACTACGGCCTGGGATAGTGGGGCTGTTAGTTCTGGTGGAACGGGAGGTGCTAATAGTGGTATTGGGAGTGGTGGTGTCTGGTACTGTGGGAGCTGGTTTGTACAGAGTGTCTCCAGTCTCCTGAGCTGGCCTGCTGGATGAAGCTGTGTCCGCTGTAGGTTCTGTTGTACTGCTATAGTATGGAAACGCATCAGAGTCTGTAGTACCCACAGTACTACTGCCAGTGGTAACTGTTGGGATAGTAGAATCTACACTAGCTTTAAGAAAGTCACCAGTATCACTTGTACTAATAAAATAAGTTTTGGAGCTTGTATCAGTAATAATACTATTGATAATAAGATCATCGTCAGTGTTGAATACATTGGTAGTATCACTAGTAGTACTTGTTTCTTCAGTAGTAATACTCCATATTTCAGTGGTAGTAAAAGTACTTGGTGTATTTGTGACAGTAAGAGGACTCACTTTACTTGTAGACACTGGAGCAAAAGTCAACGTTTGTATAGAAATAATTTTAGATCCGTCTGTCATTGTGAGGTCAGTATTAGAGGTAGTAGTATCAATAGTGTTAGAAGTAGTAGTTCTGTCAGAAGGGGTGGTATATTCAGTTATAGTAGTAGTACTAGTAGTACTATCAGTAGGGGAGGTATATTCAGTTATAGTAGTACTAGTAGTAGTACTATCAGTAGGGGAGGTATATTCAGTTATAGTAGTAGTACTAGTAGTACTATCAGTAGGGGAGGTATATTCAGTTATAGTAGTAGTAGTAGTAGTAGTATCAATAGGGGTGGTATAGTCAGTTATAGTAGTAGTAGTAGCACTGTCAATAGGGGTAGTATATTCGGTTATACTAGTAGTAGTGTCAATAGGGGTAATACCATCACGTACAGTAGCGTCAGTGGTAGTAGTGTCAGGAGTTCTAATACTGTCAGTAGTAGTGGTAGTAGTGGTAGTAGTAGTTTCAGTCACTCCATCTGATGTGGCAGAAGGTCTATCAGATGAGTTAGAGTCACCAGCCGCTGTCAGAGAAGAAGAGTCTCTTTAGTGAATCTCAGCTTTCTACGGACTGAACTCTTTGTAGAACATGAAACATTGCAAGTGTTTCAGTTCACTAGAAAATGTAAAGAAACCCCACCCAGACCATCAGCCCAGCAGTAGACTTCAAAGTAAGCATGTGTCATGAGACTGTTGACTTCCTGTCGATGCTGAAGGTCAGCCAGTCGTGTCGGGTTGTCAAACAGGTGAAGCATCACTTCGTCATTGCAACCAGCAACACTAAATGATGTTGCTGGTTGCAATGACGGTGTTTCAGTTTATCAAGCGACCCTGTTAATGCGTCTGTGATTGTCGAACACAGGAAGAGAACCCCATGAATGCCTCATCATCTGGTCTTTGGAGGCTGGCTGGAGGGGTAGACGTGTGTGTGTGTGTGTGTGTGTGTGTGTGTGTGTGTGTGTGTGTGACTCCTCTCTGTCATGGCAGGAAGCTCAGTGTGGAGTTTGAAGGTGTGTGATTGGTTCTACAGAAAGCTGCACACCACAGACCAAACATGCAGTTGTGCACACAGCCACTGCACTTAATAATGAGTATGTAAACACAAACAAACAAACAAGCGCCCTAACCCCAACCCCACCCAGCCTTAAACACTCACTTTATTTTGGAGTCTACTGGGGCTTCACCACTTCATCAGTTCAGAACCACTGAAACCCAACCAGCCAATGTGTGTGTGTGTGTGTGTGTGTGTGTGTGTGTGAAGTGATTTACAGGATAAAATTAAACACACAGATTAAACACACACACAAACCATCTGTTCGTGTGTTAACTCGCTGTTAACGACAGATTAAATATTCAGATGTTTTTCCCAGAATGCACCATTTAACTGACCCTCTCATGTGACCAACCATGCGAGACAAAACCTGATGTAGATTAAAACTCACCTGGTAAAAAGCTGAAATAATATTTAATAATAAAATCATATATTTTTCATATCAAAGCTCTTTGTCCTATTTTATTTTAATGTTTTGTTGAATTTAAGTATTTTAAAAATAATGTAGTTTGTTAATACTTGTATTGTTTTTAATCCTGTGCGGTAAAGCCAAAAAGACATTTGCATGACGGAAAAAAGTAAAGTATTAATAGTTCTTACTTTAGACCATCATGACTTGAGTAGTTGTGGCTTTACTGTTATGGTTGGAAACCAATAGAGTAATGTTGATGATGCAACACTGACCACATAGAAGGGGGTGGGGAGGAAATGGAACGTGACAAACAGGTGACCAGGTGAAAAGGTGAACAGGTGACCAGGTGAAAAGGTTAACAGGTGACCAGGTGAAAAGGTGACCAGGTGACCAGGCGACCAGATGACCAGATGACCAGATGACCAGATGACCAGGTGACCAGGTGAAAAGGTGAACAGGTGACCATGTGAAAAGGTGAACAGGTGACCAGGTGAAAAGGTGAACAGGTGAACAGGTGACCAGGTGACCAGGTGACCAGGTGAAAAGGTGAAAAGGTGAACAGGTGACCAGGTGACCAGGTGACCAGGTGAAAAGGTGAACAGGTGACCAGGTGAAAAGGTGAACAGGTGAACAGGTGACCAGGTGACCAGGTGACCAGGTGACCAGGCGACCAGGTGACCAGATGAAAAGGTGACCAGGTGACCAGATGACCAGATGAAAAGGTGACCAGGCGACCAGGTGACCAGATGAAAAGGTGACCAGGTGACCAGATGACCAGATGACCAGGTGACCAGGTGACCAGATGAAAAGGTGACCAGGCGACCAGATGACCAGATGACCAGATGACCAGGTGACCAGGTGACCAGATGACCAGGTGACCAGGTGACCAGGTGACCAGATGACCAGATGACCAGGTGACCAGGTGACCAGGTGACCAGATGAAAAGGTGACCAGGTGACCAGGTGAACAGGTGACCAGATGACCAGATGACCAGGTGACCAGGCGACGAGGTGACCAGGTGAAAAGGTGACCAGGTGGCCAGGTGAACAGGTTACCCGGTGAACAGGTGAATAGGTTACCAGGTGAACAGGTGACCAGGTGAATAGGTGAATAGGTGAACAGGTTACCAGGTGAACAGGTGAACAGGTGACCAGGTGAACAGGTGAACAGGTTACCAGGTGACCAGGTGAACAGGTGAACAGGTTACCAGGTGAACAGGTGAACAGGTTACCAGGTGACCAGGTGAACAGGTTACCAGGTGACCAGGTGAACAGGTTACCAGGTGACCAGGTGACCAGGTGAACAGGTGAACAGGTTACCAGGTGAACAGGTTACCAGGTGAACAGGTGAACAGTACTTACTGGCTGCTGTTTCTGCTGCCTCACCTGAAAAAGACACAACATGTTACTATGTGATTCTGACATCCATTGACTGATCTGTGTGTGCTTTCTGACAGGTACAAGTGTGTGTGTGTGTGTGTGTGTGTGCTGGTACGTACAGGTGTTGGCAGTGCCTTTGGGTAAGGGTAGATATGATCCTGGTCTCCAGCTGCGGGATTTGAACAGTTGGCTGCAGAGCTGACAGTTCTGTCCACTCGTGTTGTGGTCACACTCACACTGCAGCGTCGCATCGCGTAACACACACTGAGACGCGTGCAGGTTACACTTACACCTGCAGGAAGCACAAATACACACCAGCGCAGCTTTCCTTTATCAGGTGTTTTAAGATGGTCTCACAGCGGCTTCCTGTGAACATGTGTTGCGTGTTGTTGGGCGGTGTGGATACCTGGCAGGTACATCAATGTTAGAAATAGCGTAGAAGTATTTCAGCAGGTTATCCCTCTGGACGTAGGTCCCTCCCAGTGCCGGGCGGAGGAGTCTTAGTCGGAGGTTGGTGAAGGTGAAGAAGTCCCTCAGACCCTTCATCGTCTCCATGCGGGTGTACAGGGCGTCCATGTTGATCAACTTTGGACCTGCAAACACCGCGAACCGAGCGCGCACCTCGAAAACCATGATCTTCTCTTCCTATTGGTGGAAAGCTGGCAATCAGTTGAGAGGTTTTTCTGCCATTGGTCAAGTGCTTTGCTATTTATCAAACACTGCTTTTAACTTATTGATACATTTATATTCTAAGTTATTCAGATCATTTAAATAACAGTAAATATAAACTCAGCTTTATATGGATGAAATTACACCTGTGAAAATATCTCCCTGTGTATCATTAGTGTCAACTTGTTCCCAGTATGACCAGTGTCAGGACCAGTTACCCACCTTGGCTCCGACCCAGCGGGAGTACTCCTCGGTACAGATAACCCGGGTTAAGTTACTCGGTGCTAAGTCAGAGACCCGTTTAGGAGACATACCGAACGCCTCCAGACAGTCATCAGCGTAGTACTGATACGGCTGCCATGTTACACCTGAAACACAAACACTGATTACCAGTTAATACCACAACACTGACCTTTACTATCTGTCATCACTACGCAGTTACCAACACGCTCGTGGTTTAGGTCTTACTGAACATCCTGGTCTTGATGGACACCGGTCCCGGTACTTCTCTCTAAAGCCCTGTCGGATCCTGACCTTGATGTTGGATTATAGAAATAAACTTTGGCAGGACTGCCAGGCAGTACCACAACACTAAGAGTTATGTACCCATGAGCACTGCTGTGAACACCTGATGAGTCTCCTGAAGTGGTGCTGTTCTCTGTAGCTTTTATTTTGAAGGGCAGCTCGAGCTAACAGGAAGAGGTGCCATCAAATGACCTTTCAACATGTTGGATGGATTATTTCCTCTGAATGTGACTAAACTGTACACATGATATTAAAAATAGTTTTTATTGATCTAGATCAGATACCAGATCCAGATCATTAGTACCAGCTTGTGGTACATTTTCAATATTCATTTTTTTGTGTATGTATGTAAATTACGATTACGATTGTAATTATAATAAATTGACCGACCCTCCACCCTCAGACCCTCACGGACCAATCACCTTTGTCCATAGATTTCTCCAGCACCATGCTGGTTGGTCGCCCATACTCGAAGGTGACGACGATGTCATCGACCACCTCCAGGCTCTTGTTCCAGGACAGAGTGATGTTGGCCAATAGGGGCTCAGGATACCTTGACCATGTGACCGTCTGCCAGTAGGTGATAAGCCCCCCCCTCTCCCTGTCTCCCATCAGCTGAGGAGGGTGAGACAGGTCGGGGCTGGACGCATCACACTCATCACTGCACAGGTACGGGTTCTCCTGCAGAACAGCGAACACACAGAGAATCCAAAGTTCATATTAAGTCACTGTGTTTTTTTCATCTTTTGAAAGATGCTGATGTGGTGTCCAAATCGATATGAATGCTTAGAATTCTATATAGAAATACATTACACAGTTTGTCTATCAGAGCTGATTGATATTATTACAGTTACTATTACCTGAGAAGCTGCTACAATACTCTATTACTACAATACTCTATTACTACAATACTCTATCACTACAATACTCTATCACTACAATACTCTATTACTACAATACTCTATTACTACAATACTCTATTACTACAATACTCTATCACTACAATACTCTATCACTACAATACTCTATCACTACTCTATTACTACAATACTCTATTACTACAATACTCTATCACTACAATACTCTATTACTACAATACTCTATTACTACAATACTCTATCACTACTCTATTACTACAATACTCTATTACTACAATACTCTATCACTACAATACTCTATTACTACAATACTCTATCACTACAATACTCCATCACTACAATACTCTATTACTACAATACTCTATCACTACAATACTCTATCACTACAATACGCTATTACTACAATACTCTATTACTACAATACTCTATTACTACAATACTCTATCACTACAATACTCTATTACTACAATACTCTATCACTACAATACTCCATCACTACAATACTCTATTACTACAATACTCTATCACTACAATACTCTATTACTACAATACTCTATCACTACTCTATCACTACAATACTCTATCACTACAATACTCTATTACTACAATACTCTATCACTACAATACTCTATCACTACAATACTCTATCACTACTCTATTACTACAATACTCTATTACTACAATACTCTATCACTACTCTATCACTACAATACTCTATCACTACAATACTCTATCATTACAATACTCTATCACTACAATACTCTATCACTACAATACTCTATCACTACAATACTCTATTACTACAATACTCTATCACTACTCTATCACTACAATACTCTATCACTACAATACTCTATTACTACAATACTCTATCACTACAATACTCTATCACTACAATACTCTATCACTACAATACTCTATTACTACAATACTCTATCACTACTCTATCACTACAATACTCTATCACTACAATACTCTATTACTACAATACTCTATCACTACAATACTCTATCACTACAATACTCTATCACTACAATACTCTATCACTACAATACTCTATCACTACAATACTCTATTACTACAATACTCTATCACTACAATACTCTATCACTACAATACTCTATCATTACAATACTCTATTACTACAATACTCTATTACTACAATACTCTATTACTACAATACTCTATCACTACAATACTCTATCACTACAATACTCTATCACTACAATACTCTATCACTACAATACTCTATTACTACAATACTCTATCACTACTCTATCACTACAATACTCTATCATTACAATACTCTATCACTACAATACTCTATCACTACAATACTCTATTACTACAATACTCTATCACTACAATACTCTATCACTACAATACTCTATTACTACAATACTCTATCACTACAATACTCTATCACTACAATACTCTATTACTACAATACTCTATCACTACTCTATCACTACAATACTCTATCACTACAATACTCTATTACTACAATACTCTATCACTACAATACTCTATCACTACAATACTCTATCACTACAATACTCTATTACTACAATACTCTATCACTACAATACTCTATCACTACAATACTCTATTACTACAATACTCTATTACTACAATACTCTATCACTACAATACTCTATCACTACTCTATCACTACAATACTCTATCACTACAATACTCTATCACTACTCTATCACTACAATACTCTATTACTACAATACTCTATTACTACTCTATTACTACAATACTCTATTACTACAATACTCTATCACTACAATACTCTATCACTACAATACTCTATTACTACAATACTCTATTACTACAATACTCTATCACTACAATACTCTATCACTACTCTATCACTACAATACTCTATCACTACAATACTCTATTACTACAATACTCTATCACTACAATACTCTATCACTACAATACTCTATTACTACAATACTCTATTACTACAATACTCTATCACTACTCTATCACTACAATACTCTATCACTACAATACTCTATCATTACAATACTCTATCACTACAATACTCTATCACTACAATACTCTATTACTACAATACTCTATCACTACAATACTCTATCACTACAATACTCTATCACTACAATACTCTATTACTACAATACTCTATTACTACAATACTCTATCACTACAATACTCTATCACTACAATACTCTATCACTACAATACTCTATCACTACAATACTCTATCACTACAATACTCTATCACTACAATACTCTATTACTACAATACTCTATCACTACAATACTCTATCACTACAATACTCTATCACTACAATACTCTATTACTACAATACTCTATTACTACAATACTCTATCACTACAATACTCTATCACTACAATACTCTATCACTACTCTATCACTACAATACTCTATCACTACTCTATCACTACAATACTCTATTACTACAATACTCTATCACTACAATACTCTATCACTACTCTATCACTACAATACTCTATCACTACAATACTCTATTACTACAATACTCTATCACTACAATACTCTATCACTACAATACTCTATTACTACAATACTCTATCACTACTCTATCACTACAATACTCTATCACTACAATACTCTATTACTACAATACTCTATCACTACAATACTCTATCACTACAATACTCTATTACTACAATACTCTATCACTACAATACTCTATCACTACAATACTCTATTACTACAATACTCTATCAATACTCTATTACTACAATACTCTATTACTACAATACTCTATCACTACTCTATTACTACAATACACTATCACTACAATACTCTATTGCAACGATACACTATCGCTACAATAAGCATAACGATTGCTGCTCCCAAAGTCAGCTTTTCCAGCTCGGCTTTAATACGCATTCCCTCCAATTCAAGCTCCTGTTTCTTCTGTAAAGCTTGAGCTCGTTCCACCAAGCAGCTAACTTTGGTTCCTCTGCCTCCTTCTCCCAAACAACCACCTCTGGCACTGAGGATGTGTTGGGCAGCAGATCAGGAAGGCTCCGGGCCAGGTGGCGTGTCCCCCTCCTGCCTGATCTGTTAATCTGAGTGTTAGTGGTTCAACCTGTGACTTAAGCTGCCAACTGTCACACTGCATATAAACACTAAAGTAAAGATTAAAGTTACATCTTGTTAAGCTGGTTTACTGTCTTGTACCTCATAGTACTGTGTTGTACCTCATAGTACTGTGTTGTACCTCTGTACCTCATAGTACTGTGTCGTACCTCATAGTACTGTGTCGTACCTCATAGTACTGTGTTGTACCTCATAGTACTGTGCTGTACCTCATAGTACTGTGTTGTACCTCATAGTACTGTGTCGTACCTCATAGTACTGTGTTGTACCTCTGTACCTCATAGTACTGTGTCGTACCTCATAGTACTGTGTCGTACCTCATAGTACTGTGTTGTACCTCATAGTACTGTGCTGTACCTCATAGTACTGTGTTGTACCTCATAGTACTGTGTTGTACCTCATAGTACTGTGTCGTACCTCATAGTACTGTGTTGTACCTCATAGTACTCTGTTGTACCTCATAGTACTGTGTTGTACCTCATAGTACTGTGTCGTACCTCATAGTACTGTGTTGTACCTCTGTACCTCATAGTACTGTGTCGTACCTCATAGTACTGTGTTGTACCTCATAGTACTGTGTCGTACCTCATAGTACTGTGTCGTACCTCATAGTACTGTGCTGTACCTCATAGTACTGTGTTGTACCTCATAGTACTGTGTTGTACCTCATAGTACTGTGTCGTACCTCATAGTACTCTGTTGTACCTCATAGTACTGTGCTGTACCTCATAGTACTGTGTTGTACCTCATAGTACTGTGTTGTACCTCATAGTACTGTGTTGTACCTCATAGTACTGTGCTGTACCTCATAGTACTGTGTTGTACCTCATAGTACTGTGTTGTACCTCATAGTACTGTGTTGTACCTCATAGTACTGTGTTGTACCTCATAGTACTGTGTCGTACCTCATAGTACTGTGTTGTACCTCATAGTACTGTGCTGTACCTCATAGTACTGTGTTGTACCTCATAGTACTGTGTCGTACCTCATAGTACTGTGTTGTACCTCATAGTACTGTGCTGTACCTCATAGTACTGTGTCGTACCTCATAGTACTGTGTTGTACCTCATAGTACTGTGCTGTACCTCATAGTACTGTGTTGTACCTCATAGTACTGTGTTGTACCTCATAGTACTGTGTTGTACCTCATAGTACTCTGTTGTACCTCATAGTACTGTGTTGTACCTCATAGTACTGTGTTGTACCTCATAGTACTGTGTTGTACCTCATAGTACTGTGTCGTACCTCATAGTACTCTGTTGTACCTCATAGTACTGTCTTGTACCTCATAGTACTGTGTTGTACCTCATAGTACTGTCTTGTACCTCATAGTACTCTGTTGTACCTCATAGTACTGTGTTGTACCTCATAGTACTCTGTTGTACCTCATAGTACTGTGTTGTACCTCATAGTACTCTGTTGTACCTCATAGTACTGTGTTGTCAGTATTACCGTTTCTTAGACATATTTTATATATTATAGCTGTGTTGACTATATTGTCATCATTATATGTTCTTACAGCAGAAAGGAGGCGTTAGAGTCATTAACACTGTGTTTATATGTTTTTGTTGAATGTTTCATGTATTTTGTCCGTTAAATTAAATTTCATTTTTATGGTTCATTTTTGTTTTGTGGGAATTCTAACTGATCAATTATTATTGTTATAATAATATTATTATTATAATTTTTGCTTCATTACATCTTTTACATTTATCAATAATTCAGACATGACGATCGTCCCATAGGAACAATTAGACAGTTTCCAACCTGTGGGTCTGGACCCCTGAGGAGGTCACAAGAGGAATCTGAGGGTTCATGAAATGATTGGCAGGAGACATTAATCTCTGGATGTGAAATATTGATTACCATATTGGCCTGAAGACAAGTCAATATAATGTTCTGAGTCTTACATTTGAAACAGGTAGTATTGTATTTGTGAGAGGCTCCAGCAGAGAGAGGTGCATTATGGGTAGAATGTAGCCATAGTGTTGCTAGGCTAAGAGTTTCTTCAAGTTATAAATGTTAGTGTGTTGGAGTTGGTCCGGTTTAACCTGCAGAAGAATA
>NC_046974.1:370000-400000 GCF_009769545.1 Cyclopterus lumpus
GGTCACACTTGGTCCAGTTAGACCTGGTCACACCTGCTCCAGTTAGACCTGGTCACACTTGGTCCAGTTAGACCTGGTCACACTTGGTCCAATTAGACCTGGTCACAGCTGGTCCAGTTAGACCTGGTCACACTTGGTTCAGTTAGACCTGGTCACACTTGGTCCAGTTAGACCTGGTCACACCTGCTCCAGTTAGACCTGGTCACACTTGGTCCAGTTAGACCTGGTCACACTTGGTCCAGTTAGACCTGGTCACACTTGGTCCAGTTAGACCTGGTCACAGCTGGTCCAGTTAGAGCTGGTCACAGCTGGTCCAGTTAGACCTGGTCACACTTGGTCCAGTTAGACCTGGTCACAGCTGGTCCAGTTAGAGCTGGTCACAGCTGGTCCAGTTAGACCTGGTCACACATGGTCCAGATAGTCTCCTGTCTCTCTCTCTCTCCACCTGTCTGTCTCTCTCCACTGTCTCTCTCTCTCCACCTGTCTCTCTCCCTCTCCACCTGTCTCTCTCTCTCTCTCCACCCGTCTGTCTCTCTCTCCACCTGTCTGTCTCTCTCTCCACCTGTCTCTCTGCCTCTCCACCTGTCTGTCTCTCTCTCCACCTGTCTCTTTCCCTCTCCACCTGTCTCTCTCTCTCTCTCCACCTGTCTGTCTGTCTCTCTCTCCACCTGTATGTCTCTCTCTCCACCTGTCTGTCTCTCTCTCCACCTGTCTGTCTCTCTCTCCACCTGTCTCTATCTCTCTCCACCCGTCTGTCTCTCTCTCCACCTGTCTGTCTCTCTCTCCACCTGTCTCTATCTCTCTCCACCTGTCTGTCTCTCTCTCCACCTGTCTGTCTCTCTCTCCACCCGTCTGTCTCTCTCTCCACCTGTCTATCTCTCTCTCCACCTGTCTGTCTCTCTCTCCACCTGTCTGTCTCTCTCTCCACCTGTCTCTATCTCTCTCCACCCGTCTGTCTCTCTCCACCTGTCTGTCTCTCTCTCCACCTGTCTATCTCTCTCCACCCGTCTGTCTCTCTCTCCACCTGTCTGTCTCTCTCTCCACCCGTCTGTCTCTCTCTCCACCTGTCTGTCTCTCTCCACCTGTCTGTCTCTCTCTCCACCTGTCTCTATCTCTCTCCACCTGTCTGTCTCTCTCTGCACCCGTCTCTATCTCTCTCCACCCGTCTGTCTCTCTCTCCACCTGTCTGTCTCTCTCTCCACCTGTCTCTATCTCTCTCCACCCATCTGTCTCTCTCTCCACCTGTCTGTCTCTCTCTCCACCTGTCTCTATCTCTCTCCACCTGTCTGTCTCTCTCTCCACCTGTCTGTCTCTCTCTCCACCCGTCTGTCTCTCTCTCCACCTGTCTGTCTCTCTCTCCACCTGTCTGTCTCTCTCTCCACCCATCTGTCTCTCTCTCCACCTGTCTGTCTCTCTCTCCACCTGTCTCTATCTCTCTCCACCTGTCTCTCTCCCTCTCCACCTGTCTGTCTCTCTCTCCACCTGTCTGTCTCTCTCTCCACCTGTCTATCTCTCTCCACCCGTCTGTCTCTCTCTCCACCTGTCTGTCTCTCTCTCCACCCGTCTCTATCTCTCTCCACCTGTCTGTCTCTCTCTCCACCCGTCTCTATCTCTCTCCACCTGTCTGTCTCTCTCTCCACCCGTCTCTATCTCTCTCCACCCGTCTGTCTCTCTCTCCACCCGTCTGTCTCTCTCTCCACCTGTCTGTCTCTCTCTCCACCTGTCTGTCTCTCTCTCCACCTGTCTCTATCTCTCTCCACCTGTCTGTCTCTCTCTCCACCTGTCTGTCTCTCTCTCCACCCGTCTGTCTCTCTCTCCACCTGTCTATCTCTCTCTCCACCTGTCTCTATCTCTCTCCACCTGTCTGTCTCTCTCTCCACCTGTCTGTCTCTCTCTCCACCTGTCTCTATCTCTCTCCACCCGTCTGTCTCTCTCCACCTGTCTGTCTCTCTCTCCACCTGTCTATCTCTCTCCACCCGTCTGTCTCTCTCTCCACCTGTCTGTCTCTCTCTCCACCCGTCTGTCTCTCTCTCCACCTGTCTGTCTCTCTCCACCTGTCTGTCTCTCTCTCCACCTGTCTCTATCTCTCTCCACCTGTCTGTCTCTCTCTGCACCCGTCTCTATCTCTCTCCACCCGTCTGTCTCTCTCTCCACCTGTCTGTCTCTCTCTCCACCTGTCTCTATCTCTCTCCACCCATCTGTCTCTCTCTCCACCTGTCTGTCTCTCTCTCCACCTGTCTCTATCTCTCTCCACCTGTCTGTCTCTCTCTCCACCTGTCTGTCTCTCTCTCCACCCATCTGTCTCTCTCTCCACCTGTCTGTCTCTCTCTCCACCTGTCTCTATCTCTCTCCACCTGTCTCTCTCCCTCTCCACCTGTCTGTCTCTCTCTCCACCTGTCTGTCTCTCTCTCCACCTGTCTATCTCTCTCCACCCGTCTGTCTCTCTCTCCACCTGTCTGTCTCTCTCTCCACCCGTCTCTATCTCTCTCCACCTGTCTGTCTCTCTCTCCACCCGTCTCTATCTCTCTCCACCTGTCTGTCTCTCTCTCCACCCGTCTGTCTCTCTCTCCACCTGTCTGTCTCTCTCTCCACCTGTCTCTATCTCTCTCCACCTGTCTCTCTCCCTCTCCACCTGTCTGTCTCTCTCTCCACCTGTCTGTCTCTCTCTCCACCTGTCTATCTCTCTCCACCCGTCTGTCTCTCTCTCCACCTGTCTGTCTCTCTCTCCACCCGTCTCTATCTCTCTCCACCTGTCTGTCTCTCTCTCCACCCGTCTCTATCTCTCTCCACCTGTCTGTCTCTCTCTCCACCCGTCTCTATCTCTCTCCACCCGTCTGTCTCTCTCTCCACCCGTCTCTATCTCTCTCCACCTGTCTGTCTCTCTCTCCACCCGTCTGTCTCTCTCTCCACCCGTCTGTCTCTCTCTCCACCTGTCTGTCTCTCTCTCCACCTGTCTGTCTCTCTCTCCACCTGTCTGTCTCTCTCCACCTGTCTGTCTATCTCTCTCCACCTGTCTGTCTCTCTCCACCTGTCTGTCTCTCTCCACCTGTCTGTCTCTCTCCACCTGTCTGTCTCTCTCTCCACCCGTCTGTCTCTCTCTCCACCCGTCTGTCTCTCTCTCCACCTGTCTGTCTCTCTCTCCACCTGTCTGTCTCTCTCTCCACCTGTCTGTCTCTCTCCACCTGTCTGTCTCTCTCTCCACCCGTCTCTATCTCTCTCCACCTGTCTGTCTCTCTCTCCACCTGTCTGTCTCTCTCTCCACCCATCTGTCTCTCTCTCCACCTGTCTGTCTCTCTCTCCACCCGTCTCTATCTCTCTCCACCTGTCTGTCTCTCTCTCCACCTGTCTGTCTCTCTCTCCACCTGTCTGTCTCTCTCCACCTGTCTGTCTCTCTCCACCTGTCTGTCTCTCTCTCCACCTGTCTGCCTCTCTTGCTCTGGTACTTACTGTTCGTGTCTTCAGGATGATTCTTGATAAGCTGATTAAAAAGTCCATAAAACACTAAACGTCCTCATGTCTTCTTTTCTTCTTCTTTTCAATAATCTTCTTCCTCTCTTCTTCTTCTCCTCGTTCTTCTTCTTGTTTCTCTTCTTAGTTTTTACTCTTTTATATTTTGCTTTAATCTCCTGCTGCTCGTCCTTCCTCCTTCCCCCTCTTCTTCTTCACTGTTAAACCTCTCAGAGCTCAACTCTCTCTCTCTCTCTCTCTCTCTCTTTCTCTCTCTCTCTCTTTCTGCCTCTCTCTCTCTCTCTCTCTTTCTTTCTCTCTCTCTTTCTGCCTCTCTCTCTCTCTCTCTCTTTCGTTCTCTCTCTCTTTCTGCCTCTCTCTCTCTCTCTCTCTCTCTTTCTTTCTCTCTCTCTCTCTCTCTCTCTCTTTCTCTCTCTCTCTCTTTCTGCCTCTCTCTCTCTCTCTCTCTTTCTTTCTCTCTCTCTTTCTGCCTCTCTCTCTCTCTCTCTTTCGTTCTCTCTCTCTTTCTGCCTCTCTCTCTCTCTCTCTCTCTTTCTTTCTCTCTCTCTTTCTGCCTCTCTTTCGTTCTCTCTCTCTTTCTGCCTCTCTCTCTCTCTCTCTCTCTCTCTAGTGCATGCTGGGAGTGACTGGTGATGTGTATTCATGTGGTTTATTGTGTTTTCTGGTGACTGTCCTCCTGCCGGTGTCTCGTCGGTCGACGGCTCTCGTGGTGAATGGAGACATGTTGTCTGATTGAGATCAGCGTGGAGGACATCGGGCTGGCATCAAGTCCTGGACCAGGTGGAGGACATCGGGCTGGCATCAAGTCCTGGACCAGGTGGAGGACATCGGGCTGGCATCAAGTCCTGGACCAGGTGGAGGACATCGGGCTGGCATCAAGTCCTGGACCAGGTGGAGGACATCGGGCTGGCATCAAGTCCTGGACCAGGTGGAGGACATCAGGCTGGCATCAAGTCCTGGACCAGGTGGAGGACATCGGGCTGGCATCAAGTCCTGGACCAGGTGGAGGAGGTGAACCGTGTGGAGAACATCGGGCTGGCATCAAGTCCTGGACCAGGTGGAGGACATCAGGCTGGCATCAAGTCCTGGACCAGGTGGAGGACATCAGGCTGGCAGTTACTGAAGCACGTCATGTTGCACCGAAGACAGGAAACACTGGACCTTCCTTTAAGGAAAGGAGCTAACGATCATGAAGACAAACACAGATCATCTTTCATGAACTATTGTCTGCATATTATATATGGGCTGCACGGTGGTGTAGTGGCTAGCACTGTCGCCTCACAGCAAGAGGGCCGCGGGTTCGATTCCCGGTCGGAGCGGTCCTTCTGTGTGGAGTTTGCATGTTCTCCCCGTGGCAGCGTGGGTTCTCTCCGGGCTCTCCGGCTTCCTCCCACAGTCCAAAGACATGCTGCAGGTTAATTGATCTCTAAATGTCCCATAGGTGTGAATGTGAGAGTGAATGGTTGTATGTCCCTACATGTGCCCTCGATGGACTGGCGGCCTGTCCAGGGTGTCCCCTGCCTTCGCCCTATGTCAGCTGGGATAGGCTCCAGCGCCCCCTAATGAGGATAAGCGGTATTGAAAATGGATGGATGGAGATTATAGATATGAGACGTTGTTAGTAGAGATCTTATTTTATTTAATTTAATACTATGAACCAGGTTATTTATATTAATAAAGTAATATATGAACCAGGTTATTTATATTAATAAAGTAATATATGAACCAGGTTATTTATATTAATAAAGTATAACTATGAACCAGGTTGTTTATAATAATAAAGTAATAAATGAACCAGGTTGTTTATATTAATAAAGTAATATATGAACCAGGTTATTTATATTAATAAAGTAATATATGAACCAGGTTATTTATATTAATAAAGTAATATATAAACCAGGTTATTTATATTAATAAAGTAATATATGAACCAGGTTGTTTATATTAATAAAGTAATATATGAACCAGGTTGTTTATGTTAATAAAGTAATATATGAACCAGGTTGTTTATGTTAATAAAGTAATACTATGAACCAGGTTATTTATATTAATAAAGTAATATATGAACCAGGTTGTTTATATTAATAAAGTAATAAATGAACCAGGTTATTTATGTTAATAAAGTAATATATGAACCAGGTTGTTTATATTAATAAAGTAATAAATGAACCAGGTTATTTATAATAATAAAGTAATATATGAACCAGGTTGTTTATATTAATAAAGTAATATATGAACCAGGTTGTTTATGTTAATAAAGTAATACTATGAACCAGGTTATTTATATTAATAAAGTAATATATGAACCAGGTTGTTTATATTAATAAAGTAATAAATGAACCAGGTTATTTATATTAATAAAGTAATATATGAACCAGGTTGTTTATATTAATAAAGTAATATATGAACCAGGTTGTTTATATTAATAAAGTAATAAATGAACCAGGTTATTTATATTAATAAAGTAATATATGAACCAGGTTGTTTATATTAATAAAGTAATAAATGAACCAGGTTATTTATATTAATAAAGTAATATATGAACCAGGTTATTATATTAATAAAGTAATATATGAACCAGGTTATTATATTAATAAAGTAATATATGAACCAGGTTGTTTATATTAATAAAGTAATATATGAACCAGGTTATTTATATTAATAAAGTAATATATGAACCAGGTTATTTATATTAATAAAGTATAACTATGAACCAGGTTATTTATATTAATAAAGTAATACTATGAACCAGGTTGTTTATATTAATAAAGTAATATATGAACCAGGTTATTTATATTAATAAAGTAATATATGAACCAGGTTATTTATATTAATAAAGTAATACTATGAACCAGGTTATTTATATTAATAAAGTAATACTATGAACCAGGTTATTTATGTTAATAAAGTATAACTATGAACCAGGTTGTTTATGTTAATAAAGTAATATATGAACCAGGTTATTTATATTAATAAAGTAATATATGAACCAGGTTATTTATATTAATAAAGTAATACTATGAACCAGGTTATTTATATTAATAAAGTAATACTATGAACCAGGTTGTTTATGTTAATAAAGTAATATATGAACCAGGTTATTTATATTAATAAAGTAATATATGAACCAGGTTGTTTATATTAATAAAGTAATATATGAACCAGGTTGTTTATATTAATAAAGTAATATATGAACCAGGTTGTTTATATTAATAAAGTAATATATGAACCAGGTTGTTTATATTAATAAAGTAATATATGAACCAGGTTATTTATATTAATAAAGTAATATATGAACCAGGTTGTTTATATTAATAAAGTACTATATGAACCAGGTTATTATATTAATAAAGTAATATATGAACCAGGTTATTTATATTAATAAAGTAATATATGAACCAGGTTATTTATATTAATAAAGTAATATATGAACCAGGTTGTTTATATTAATAAAGTACTATATGAACCAGGTTATTATATTAATAAAGTAATATATGAACCAGGTTGTTTATATTAATAAAGTAATATATGAACCAGGTTATTTATATTAATAAAGTAATATATGAACCAGGTTATTTATATTAATAAAGTATAACTATGAACCAGGTTATTTATATTAATAAAGTAATATATGAACCAGGTTGTTTATGTTAATAAAGTAATACTATGAACCAGGTTATTTATATTAATAAAGTAATATATGAACCAGGTTGTTTATATTAATAAAGTAATATATGAACGAGGTTATTTATATTAATAAAGTAATATATGAACCAGGTTATTTATATTAATAAAGTAATACTATGAACCAGGTTATTTATATTAATAAAGTAATATATGAACCAGGTTATTTATATTAATAAAGTAATACTATGAACCAGGTTGTTTATGTTAATAAAGTAATATATGAACCAGGTTATTTATATTAATAAAGTAATATATGAACCAGGTTGTTTATATTAATAAAGTAATATATGAACCAGGTTATTTATATTAATAAAGTAATATATGAACCAGGTTATTTATATTAATAAAGTAATACTATGAACCAGGTTGTTTATATTAATAAAGTAATATATGAACCAGGTTGTTTATATTAATAAAGTACTATATGAACCAGGTTATTTATATTAATAAAGTAATATATGAACCAGGTTGTTTATATTAATAAAGTAATATATGAACCAGGTTGTTTATATTAATAAAGTAATAAATGAACCAGGTTGTTTATGTTAATAAAGTAATATATGAACCAGGTTATTTATATTAATAAAGTAATATATGAACCAGGTTGTTTATATTAATAAAGTACTATATGAACCAGGTTATTATATTAATAAAGTAATATATGAACCAGGTTATTTATATTAATAAAGTAATATATGAACCAGGTTATTTATATTAATAAAGTAATATATGAACCAGGTTGTTTATATTAATAAAGTACTATATGAACCAGGTTATTATATTAATAAAGTAATATATGAACCAGGTTATTTATGTTAATAAAGTAATATATGAACCAGGTTGTTTATATTAATAAAGTAATATATGAACCAGGTTGTTTATATTAATAAAGTAATACTATGAACCAGGTTATTTATATTAATAAAGTAATATATGAACCAGGTTGTTTATATTAATAAAGTAATATATGAACCAGGTTATTTATATTAATAAAGTAATATATGAACCAGGTTATTTATATTAATAAAGTAATATATGAACCAGGTTGTTTATGTTAATAAAGTAATACTATGAACCAGGTTATTTATATTAATAAAGTAATATATGAACCAGGTTATTTATATTAATAAAGTAATATATGAACCAGGTTATTTATATTAATAAAGTAATATATGAACCAGGTTGTTTATGTTAATAAAGTAATACTATGAACCAGGTTATTTATATTAATAAAGTAATATATGAACCAGGTTATTTATATTAATAAAGTAATATATGAACCAGGTTGTTTATATTAATAAAGTAATAAATGAACCAGGTTGTTTATATTAATAAAGTAATAAATGAACCAGGTTGTTTATATTAATAAAGTAATAAATGAACCAGGTTGTTTATATTAATAAAGTAATATATGAACCAGGTTGTTTATATTAATTTTAGTAATATATGAACCAGGTTGTTTATATTAATTTTAGTAATATATGAACCAGGTTATTATATTAATAAAGTAATATATGAACCAGGTTGTTTATATTAATAAAGTAATATATGAACCAGGTTATTATATTAATAAAGTAATATATGAACCAGGTTGTTTATATTAATTTTAGTAATATATGAACCAGGTTATTATATTAATAAAGTAATATATGAACCAGGTTATTTATATTAATAAAGTAATATATGAACCAGGTTATTTATATTAATAAAGTAATATATGAACCAGGTTGTTTATATTAATTTTAGTAATATATGAACCAGGTTATTATATTAATAAAGTAATATATGAACCAGGTTATTTATATTAATAAAGTAATATATGAACCAGGTTGTTTATATTAATAAAGTAATATATGAACCAGGTTGTTTATATTAATAAAGTAATATATGAACCAGGTTATTTATATTAATAAAGTAATACTATGAACCAGGTTATTATATTAATAAAGTAATACTATGAACCAGGTTGTTTATGTTAATAAAGTAATATATGAACCAGGTTATTTATATTAATAAAGTAATATATGAACCAGGTTGTTTATATTAATAAAGTAATATATGAACCAGGTTGTTTATATTAATAAAGTAATATATGAACCAGGTTGTTTATATTAATAAAGTAATACTATGAACCAGGTTGTTTATATTAATAAAGTAATATATGAACCAGGTTATTTATATTAATAAAGTAATATATGAACCAGGTTGTTTATATTAATAAAGTAATATATGAACCAGGTTATTTATATTAATAAAGTAATATATGAACCAGGTTGTTTATATTAATAAAGTAATATATGAACCAGGTTATTTATATTAATAAAGTAATATATGAACCAGGTTGTTCATGTCGCGAGCCTATCGAGACCTCGTGACGTCATCTCTGAGCGCCCGCAGCAGCACACAAAGAAAAGATGGCGGACCTGGTGAACGTCGGGGTGAACCTGGACGCCTTTTCTCACGCCATCAGCGGCATCCAGGCGCTGCGCTCCAGCGTGAGCCGCGTGTTCGAGTCCCTGAAGGACGGCATGAAGAACCGGGACACCCTGGAGGGCCGAGAGAAGCAGTTCATCGTGGAGTTCCAGGACAACCTGCAGGCGGTCAACAGGGACCTGAAGTGAGTCCCCCAGACTCGGTCCGTATGACCTGTATGGACTGAGTCTGGTTCCCCCAGACCTGTATAGACTGAGTCTGGTTCCCCCAGACATGTATAGACTGAGTCTGGTTCCCCCAGACTGCGGTCCGTATGGACTGAGTCTGGTTCCCCCAGACTGCGGTCCGTATGGACTGAGTCTGGTTCCCCCAGACCTTTATAGACTGAGTCTGGTTCCCCCAGACCCGTATAGACTGAGTCTGGTTCCCCCAGACCCGTATAGACTGAGTCTGGTTCCCCCAGACTGCGGTCCGTATGGACTGAGTCTGGTTCCCCCAGACTGCGGTCCGTATGGACTGAGTCTGGTTCCCCCAGACCTTTATAGACTGAGTCTGGTTCCCCCAGACCCGTATAGACTGAGTCTGGTTCCCCCAGACCCGTATAGACTGAGTCTGGTTCCCCCAGACCCGTATAGACTGAGTCTGGTTCCCCAGACCCGTATAGACTGAGTCTGGTTCCCCCAGACCCGTATAGACTGAGTCTGGTTCCCCCAGACCCGTATAGACTGAGTCTGGTTCCCCAGACCCGTATAGACTGAGTCTGGTTCCCCCAGACCCGTATAGATTGAGTCTGGTTCCCCCAGACCCGTATAGACTGAGTCTGGTTCCCCCAGACTGCGGTCCGTATGGACTGAGTCTGGTTCCCCCAGACCTGTATAGACTGAGTCTGGTTCCCCCAGACCTGTATAGACTGAGTCTGGTTCCCCCAGACCCGTATAGACTGAGTCTGGTTCCCCCAGACCCGTATAGACTGAGTCTGGTCCCCCAGACCTGTATAGACTGAGTCTGGTTCCCCCAGACCCGTATAGACTGAGTCTGGTTCCCCCAGACCCGTATAGACTGAGTCTGGTTCCCCCAGACCCATATAGACTGAGTCTGGTTCCCCCAGACCTGTACAGTGAAATCCCCTTTGTCTCCTAGGGTTGGCTGTAGCTCATCATGATGAATATAATAATGTGTATAATATGTATTAATACACAGATTCATAAATAGTATTATTTAGGGTTGGCTGTAGCTCATGGGGAGAGTGGTCGTCATGGTAACCACAAGGTCTCCGGTTCAATCCCCGCTCTCCCCAGAGTTCATGTTGAAGTGTCCTTGAGCAAGGCACTGAACCCCCAGTTGCTCCTTAATAACTGAGGATGGTCAATGCAGAGAAGAAGTTACCCACTGGGTCAATAAAGTGTACATTTATTTTGTCTCTCAACCATCCACCTGTTTCTGTCCACCTGTCTGTATGTCTCTATCCCCTGTCTGTCTCTGTCCACCTGTCTGTCTGTCTCTGTCCTCTGTCTGTCTGTCTCTGTCCTGTCTGTCTGTCTGTCTGTCTGTCTGTCTCTGTCCTCTGTCTGTCTGTCTCTATCCTCTGTCTGTCTGTCTCTGTCCCCTGTCTGTCTGTCTCTGTCCACCTGTCTGTCTCTCAGTGAGTTGGAGCGTCTCAGTGGTCTGGTGGGCCGTCCTTCAGAGTCCCACCCGCTCCATAACAGCGGTCTCCTCAGTCTGGACCCGGTTCAGGACAAAACCCCGTTGTACTCCCAGCTGCTGCAGGCCTACAAGTGGTCCAACAAGGTAACAAGCTAACGTGCTAACATGCTAGTTTACTCTTTCTATATTTAACAGACGACTCTCATATCTGTGATGTCATTATTACTGTTGGACCAACTCGTCTTTACTTCATCGTTAGGGGGTTAACCCTAATTCCCTAACCTTAGCTCCTCCCCTCAGTGTGTGAATGTTAGTTACTGATGATGGACAGGTGTAACCTTAGCTCCTCCCCTCAGTGTGTGAATGTTAGTTACTGATGATGGACAGGTGTAACCTTAGCTCCTCCCCTCAGTGTGTGAATGTTAGTTACTGATGATGGACAGGTGGAACCTTAGCCCCTCCCCTCAGTGTGTGAATGTTAGTTACTGATGATGGACAGGTGGAACCTTAGCCCCTCCCCTCAGTGTGTGAATGTTAGTTACTGATGATGGACAGGTGGAACCTTAGCCCCTCCCCTCAGTGTGTGAATGTTAGTTACTGATGATGGACAGGTGTAACCTTAGCCCCTCCCCTCAGTGTGTGAATGTTAGTTACTGATGATGGACAGGTGGAACCTTAGCTCCTCCCCTCAGTGTGTGAATGTTAGTTACTGATGATGGACAGGTGGAACCTTAGCCCCTCCCCTTAGTGTGTGAATGTTAGTTACTGATGATGGACAGGTGGAACCTTAGCTCCTCCCCTCAGTGTGTGAATGTTAGTTACTGATGATGGACAGGTGGAACCTTAGCTCCTCCCCTCAGTGTGTGAATGTTAGTTACTGATGATGGACAGATGGAACCTTAGCTCCTCCCCTCAGTGTGTGAATGTTAGTTACTGATGATGGACAGGTGGAACCTTAGCTCCTCCCCTCAGTGTGTGAATGTTAGTTACTGATGATGGACAGGTGGAACCTTAGCCCCTCCCCTCAGTGTGTGAATGTTAGTTACTGATGATGGACAGGTGTAACCTTAGCTCCTCCCCTCAGTGTATGAATGTTAGTTACTGATGATGGACAGGTGGAACCTTAGCTCCTCCCCTCAGTGTGTGAATGTTAGTCACTGATGATGGACAGGTGGAACCTTAGCCCCTCCCCTCAGTGTGTGAATGTTAGTTACTGATGATGGACAGGTGGAACCTTAGCCCCTCCCCTCAGTGTGTGTGTGTGTGTGTGTGTGTGTGTGTGTGTGTGTGTGTGTGTGTGTGTGTGTGTGTGTGTGTGTGTGTGTGTGTGTGTGTGTGTGTGTGTGTGTGTGTGTGTGTGTGTGTGTGTGTGTGTGTGTGTGTGTGTGTGTGTGTGTGTGTGTGTGTGTGTGTGTGTGTGTGTGTGTGTGTGTGTGTGTGTGTGTGTGTGTGTGTGTGTGTGTGTGTGTGTGTGTGTGTGTGTGTGTGTGTGTGTGTGTGTGTGTGTGTGTGTGTGTGTGTGTGTGTGTGTGTGTGTAGTTGCAGTACCACGCTGGTTTGGCCTCCAGTTTATTGAATCAACAATCACTCAAACGATCGGCCAATCAAATGGGAGCTTCAGCCAAGAGACGACCTAAAGTCCAACCCAGTACTCTGGTACTACCTCCTCAGTGAGTACTGCAGTGACGCATGCATTGTTATAAACCATGTTATAATACTGTTATTAACAGCGATGTGTTAATGTTGCCTGCAGCGGTGCAGCTTCCTGTGAGAAGCGCTGTTTCGGTGGACACGTACAACAGTTTTTGAGCATTAAGTGCGAAAGAGACGCTAATTATAGCACTAGTAACCGTGGTAACATGCATGCACTTTAATACTAATAGGTCGAACGCTGTTCAAGCCAGCGTGCCTTTATCCAACTGAATCATCTATAAAGGATTAAGGACTTCCTGTTCCTCTGGACAGGTATGTGGATGATGTCATCTCTCGGATCGGCAGGATGTTTCCTGATATGACCATCGAGCTGTTCAGACCCAACGGGACGTCTGCTGTACTCCTGGTAAGAAAACAGGTTTTATCCTACTGTGCTGGTACCAGGTGTGTCTCAGCTGGTAACAGGTGTGTCTCACCAGGTACCAGGTGTGTCTCAGCTGGTAACAGGTGTGTCTCACCAGGTACCAGGTGTGTCTCAGCTGGTAACAGGTGTGTCTCACCAGGTACCAGGTGTGTCTCAGCTGGTAACAGGTGTGTCTCACCAGGTACCAGGTGTGTCTCAGCTGGTAACAGGTGTGTCTCACCAGGTACCAGGTGTGTCTCAGCTGGTAACAGGTGTGTCTCACCAGGTACCAGGTGTGTCTCACCAGGTACCAGGTGTGTCTCAGCAGGTACCAGGTGGGCTTTAGGTGTGTCTCAGCAGGTACCAGGTGTGTCTTAGCAGGTGTGTCTCAGCAGGTAGCAGGTGTGTCTCAGCAGGTACCAGGTGTGCTTCACCAGGTAACAGGTGTGTCTCAGCAGGTACCAGGTGGGCCTCATGTGTGTTTCAGCAGGTAGCATGTATGTCTCAGTAGGTACCAGGTGGGCTTCAGGTGTGTCTCAGCAGGTACCAGGTGTGCTTCAGGTGTGTCTCAGCAGGTAGCAGGTGTGTCTCTCAGCAGGTACCAGGTGTGCTTCAGGTGTGCTTCACCAGGTAGCAGGTGTGTCTCAGCAGGTACCAGGTGTGCTTCAGGTGTGCTTCACCAGGTAGCAGGTGTGTCTCTCAGCAGGTAACAGGTGTGTCTCACCAGGTAGCAGGTGTGTCTCACCAGGTAGCAGGTGTGTCTCACCAGGTAGCAGGTGTGTCTCACCAGGTAACAGGTGTGTCTCAGCAGGTAGCAGGTGTGTCTCACCAGGTAGCAGGTGTGCTTCACCAGGTAGCAGGTGTGTCTCAGCAGGTAGCAGGTGTGCTTCACCAGGTAGCAGGTGTGTCTCACCAGGTAACAGGTGTGCTTCACCAGGTAGCAGGTATGTCTCACCAGGTAACAGGTGTGTCTCACCAGGTAACAGGTGTGCTTCACCAGGTAGCAGGTATGTCTCACCAGGTAACAGGTGTGCTTCACCAGGTAGCAGGTATGTCTCACCAGGTAACAGGTGTGTCTCCCCCTCAGGTGACACTGGGGAAGGTGTTGAAGGCGATCGTCGTGATGCGTTCGCTGTTCATTGACAGAACAGTTGTTAGAGGATTCAACGAAAATGTTTACAATGAGGACGGAAAGGTGGGAGGTCAAACTTACCTGGCAGGTAACCCCTGATATCTGTCGGCCTCCATACTCACCTGTCTGTCTTCCTTAGCTGGACATCTGGAGCAAGTCTCAGTACCAGGTATTTCAGAAGGTAAGAGTCAACATTCTCCCTGACCTCCCGGTCACCTGAGTGTGAAGCACTCTGACTGGTTATGTTGTTGCTAGGTAACCGACCACGCCACCACTGCCCTGCTCCACTACCAGCTACCACAGATGCCCGACGTCGTGGTCCGGTCCTTTATGGTGAGACCTGTCTACCTGTCTGTCTCTCTACCTGTCTGTCTCTACACCAATCTGTCTCTCTACCTGTCTGTCTCTTTACCTGTCTGCCTCTACACCTGTCTGCCTCTATACCTGTCTGTCTCTACACCAATCTGTCTCTCTACCTGTCTGTCTCTTTACCTGTCTGCCTCTACACCTGTCTGCCTCTACACCTGTCTGCCTCTACACCTGTCTGCCTCTATACCTGTCTGTCTCTCCATCTTTCTGTCTCTATCCCTGTCTGTCTCTCCACCTGTCTGTCTCTCTGTAGACCTGGTTGCAGAGCTTCATTAAACTCTACCTGTCTGTCTCTCCACCTGTCTGTCTCTCTGTAGACCTGGTTGCGGAGCTTCATTAAACTCTACCTGTCTGTCTCTCCACCTGTCTGTCTCTCTGTAGACCTGGTTGCGGAGCTTCATTAAACTCTACCTGTCTGTCTCTCCACCTGTCTGTCTCTCTGTAGACCTGGTTGCGGAGCTTCATTAAACTCTACCTGTCTGTCTCTCCACCTGTCTGTCTCTCTGTAGACCTGGTTGCAGAGCTTCATTAAACTCTACCTGTCTGTCTCTCCACCTGTCTGTCTCTCTGTAGACCTGGTTGCAGAGCTTCATTAAACTCTACCTGTCTGTCTCTCCACCTGTCTGTCTCTCTGTAGACCTGGTTGCGGAGCTACATCAAACTCTTCCAGTCTTCCTGTCAGCGTTGTGGTCATTTCCTGCAGGACGGACTTCCTCCAACATGGAGGGACTTTAGGACCCTGGAGGCGTTTCACGACACATGTCGCATGTAAACAAACACTTCCTGTTTATCTGTTTAAGGACAGCATTTCTTCTGTTCTATTTTGTACAAACACATTTTAATAAAGTTGGATTATAATGTTTTTACAGTTGTGTATTTTTCAGTCAATGGTAGAAATGATGTTATTGAAGTGAATTCAAACTTAAATTCATTATTAATATATTGTTATACATACTGACTGCACTCAAATGGATCAACACAATTTTATGAAGATGCTGCTGAATTGCAACTGACTTATTTATTCCCTGTTATTTGTAAATACAATATTACATATAAATGTATCACAATTAAATTACAGTAATATATTCATATACAGAAAATAAACAATGAAGCTTTTATAAAAAAATGAATTGTAGTGATTTTTTAGTAAGACGTTCACGCCGACGTCTGATATTTAATAAAATACTGTAAGCGACCTTCAGACTGAAGCTGCTGGACTCAACTGTTCAACGAAGATAAAGGTTGATTACTCTGATATTTATGCTTCTGAGGGTGAAAGGACTGTCCTCACATCCACAGATCTTCTCTTCTCCCTGCTCTAAAACTCACCATTTTGTATTTATTTATGAATAAATCAAATAGATTTATTAACAATATGTGGTCTAAATGTGTATTCAATAAAGTGTTAATGAGTCCAGACCTTTGAAATTGAACCTCTGACAACCATCGTTCTGTAATGATGGAGTCATCAGGAAGTGTGATCATCTGTTATATACATGAAATATACAGAAATATATACATGCATCTTAATTTATGCACGCGTCTGTGTGATGCAACAATATTTTAAGCTAAATATCACAACACTATTACTTTAACAACATAGTTTCTATCCAGTTTAGTCCTTAAAACTGATAAGGTTATTATTGTAGGAGATTTTAATATTCATGTGGATGTTGATAATGATTGCCTTAGTACTGCATTTATCTTATTGTTGGACTCGATTGGCTTCTGTCAGAGAGTACAGAAACCCACTCACTGCTTTGGCCACACCCTCCACCTTGTTCTTACATATGGCATTGACATTGAGCATTTGGAGGTCTTCCCACAGAACCCTCTTCTGTCAGACCATTACCTCATAACTTTTGAGTTTATACTCCCGGAGTGTACACTGTTAGTCAAAAGTTTCTACACCAGATGTCTAACTGACAGTGCTGTAGCTACATTTAAAGAAGAGATTCCTTCTGGTTCAGCCCGACGGAGGGGAATACAGGTAGGTGCACACTCATTAAACACCACATGAAGACTGGTGACCATCACCCCGTCAAGCAGTGCACCTATCGGGTGTCTCCGGAGAAGCAGTCAGAGGTAGAACGGCAGGTGGCTGGTCTACTGGCTGATGGGCTAGTGGAGGAGAGCTGCAGCCCCTGGGCGTCACCAGTGGTGCTTGTTAAAAAGAAATGGGGACAATGGAGGTTTTGCATTGACTATCGGCACCTTAATTCTGTGACAGTCAAGAATTCCCACCCACTTCCCCGGGTGGATGACGGCCTGGTGGCTGGACTTGGTTCAGCACACTTGACTTTTCAAATGGTTACTGGCACGTGGAAATGGCCGAGGAGGATCGTGACAAAACGTCCTTCACAACAGGCAGCGGCTTGTACCAGTGGCCCGTGGGCCTGACCAACTCTCCTGCCACCTTTCAACGCATGATGGCGCTGATCCTGTGGGGTCTGCCTTGGCACATCTGCATGGTGTATCTGCATAACAAACCATCAATGCATGTCTCAATCACAGAAAATGCCACGTGGCCCGGGACCATGTGGTGTTCTTAGGCCACGGGGGCTCCAGTCTGACCCCGTAACACCAAAAAGGTGAGAAACTGGCCAACTCCCTGCAACCCATCTGAGGTCAGAGCCTTTGTGGGCCTGTGCTCTTACTACAGGAGGTTTGTGAGAAATTTATCCCAGTATGCTGCACTGCTGGCGGGCAAAAACGTGCCTTTCAAATGGGATGCAGAGTGTGAAACAGCCTTCATGTTTTTCAAGCAGGTGCTAACCTCTGCTCCTGTGGTGACACTACCCAACTTTGCACGCCCATTCAAGATATACACGGATGCTTCCAAAGATGCGGTTGGTGCAGTACTGGCTCAACAGGTGCAAGGGCCCGAACGAGTTGTAGCTTATGCCAGCCAGGCTCTTATGCACACAGAGAAAAGATGGTCCACCTTCGACAGGGAGCTCTGGGCCATAGTATGGGCCGTGCATGAATTCAAACACTATGTGGGCCTCTCTGCATTCACCATCATCTCGGATCATCGCCCGCTGCTGGGGCTCAGGAAAATAGCCATTGACCACGATCCTACAGGACCAAGGGGTCGGTGGATTTTGGAGCTTGACCCATTCAACTTGAGCATTATCCACAAAGATGTTCATGCCACAAAAACGCGGATGCCTTGTCTCGTCGGCCTGCGTCTCCAGAGGCCAGAGACCAGGCAGGCGCGCTGTCAGATGTGTGTGCCGCGGGATCGGTGGTCGAATCAGTGCTTCCAGGGGATGAGGAGGCGCTCATAGAACGGCGGCCGGCATATTCTCTCTGCCAAAGTGGCTCTGAGCTGCAGCTGTTGCAATGCGAGGATCCGGATATTGGGGCGGTGTTGGGTTGATTGGAGCGAAACGCAGTGAGACCGCCTCACAGACACCTGAGGGGTCCTCCCTCTGCCTCAGGACACTATGGAGTTCAGTCATCTGTCAGTCATTGGTGGTTAGTTATGCAGGACTATACTCTCTCCGACAGGGGACGTTCAGGTGGTGATCCCCTCATCTGTGGTGCTCAAGCTTCTTCAGCAGCTGCTCTGTTCTCTACCTGTTCAGGTACTCTGTTCTCTACCTGTTCAGGTACTCTGTTCTCTACCTGTTCAGGTACTCTGTTCTCTACCTGTTCAGGTACTCTGTTCTCTACCTGTTCATGTACTCTGTTCTCTACCTGTTCAGGTACTCTGTTCTCTACCTGTTCAGGTACTCTGTTCTCTACCTGTTCAGGTACTCTGTTCTCTACCTGTTCAGGTACTCTGTTCTCTACCCGCTCAGGTACTCTGTTCTCTACCTGTTCAGGTACTCTGTTCTCTACCTGTTCAGGTACTCTGTTCTCTACCTGTTCAGGTACTCTGTTCTCTACCTGTTCAGGTACTCTGTTCTCTACCTGTTCAGGTACTCTGTTCTCTACCTGTTCATGTACTCTGTTCTCTACCTGTTCAGGTACTCTGTTCTCTACCTGTTCATGTACTCTGTTCTCTACCTGTTCAGGTACTCTGTTCTCTACCTGTTCAGGTACTCTGTTCTCTACCTGTTCAGGTACTCTGTTCTCTACCTGTTCATGTACTCTGTTCTCTACCTGTTCAGGTACTCTGTTCTCTACCTGTTCAGGTACTCTGTTCTCTACCTGTTCAGGTACTCTGTTCTCTACCTGTTCAGGTACTCTGTTCTCTACCTGTTCAGGTACTCTGTTCTCTACCCGCTCAGGTACTCTGTTCTCTACCTGTTCAGGTACTCTGTTCTCTACCTGTTCAGGTACTCTGTTCTCTACCTGTTCAGGTACTCTGTTCTCTACCTGTTCAGGTACTCTGTTCTCTAAAGGGAACACAGAAACATACATACACAGTCACACACATAAATTATTTGGTGATGTGATGTGCCGTGATGACGTAACTGCTGACGTGACTGTAGAACATGTGATAATGAGAGAACAGCGCCACCTGCTGGAGATGATCTCAGCTAATATCAGATCATTATAGCGCTACATTGTATTATTATCATTACATGTATTATGTACGTATTGATTATTGACTGTATATATACATATTTATATATGTAAGTAGTATTCCGTGGTCACAGTTATGGTTGTGTGTGTGTGTGACAGCAGGGCGGGGCTGCCACTGCGCATGCTCAGTATACGCGTACACACAATCTCAGCATCTTCTCACTGATGACAAAGGGTCCTCCGGGGAGACGCGCTGCGCGTGACCGCGTCCTCTACGCTGGTGTTGCTGCAGACAGACAGACAGGCAGTGAGACACGTTGATGCGCGCGGCGGCCAGCAGCAGCTCGCGGTGATCGGCGGAGCACGAGCAGACCGGACACGATGAGCTGCAACTGGGGCACCGAGCTGTGGGTACGTACACCTGTTCACCCGGGGCCCGGTGCTCCGCGAGGAGCCGGTAACCGGGCGGCCTGTGTGTGTGTGTGTGTGTGTGTGAGGCCCTCGTGCTACTGTCTGCTCTGCCATAGCAACACGGTGAGTGACGACAGCGGCTCGCGCTCTGCGTCCTCCATGATGCTGCAGCGCGCGACCCCGAGACCCCGCAAACTACTTCATATGATCATATTCATGCATGAATCCTTGTGCACGTGACTGTGTTGTAATGGTACATTCAGGGTGCAACTCCTCCACATTATGATGATGATATTCATTGTTGATTATTACATTGAACTATTACACCTTTAGGCTTCTCAATGAAGGGTATAGATATGGCATCACAGATAAAAAACAACAATAATTAATCATAAAAGATCATGAGATTAAAAAAATAACAGTATATATATATATACAGTATATATATATATATATATATATATATATACTGTATATATATATATATATATATATATATATATATATATATATATATATATATATATATACAGTATATATATGCAGTTTACAGATATCAGTGTTTGATTAACTGAAACTTTATAGACTGATGTTAGTTTTCTGTTTCAGGACCAGTTTGATAACCTGGAGAAACACACCAGCTGGGGAATTGACTTCCTGGAGAGATACAGCAAGTTTGTTAAAGAGAGGGCTGACATCGAGCTGAGCTATGCCAAACAGATCAGGTACATAAATCACCTGTCCATTACCTGTACATCACCTGTCCATCACCTGTACATGACCTGTCCATCACCTGTACATCACCTGTACATCACCTGTCCATCACCTGTACATGACCTGTCCATCACCTGTCCATTACCTGTACATCACCTGTCCATCACCTGTACATGACCTGTCCATCACCTGTACATCACCTGTACATCACCTGTACATCACCTGTCCATGACCTGTCCATCACCTGTCCATTACCTGTCCATCACCTGTCCATTACCTGTACATCACCTGTCCATCACCTGTACATCACCTGTCCATGACCTGTCCATCACCTGTCCATGACCTGTCCATCACCTGTCCATGACCTGTCCATCACCTGTCCATTACCTGTACATCACCTGTCCATCACCTGTACATGACCTGTCCATTACCTGTACATCACCTGTCCATCACCTGTACATCACCTGTACATGACCTGTACATCACCTGTACATCACCTGTACATCACCTGTCCATCACCTGTACATCACCTGTCCATCACCTGTACATCACCTGTACATCACCTGTCCATCACCTGTAAATCACCTGTACATCACCTGTACATGACCTGTACATCACCTGTACATCACCTGTCCATCACCTGTACATCACCTGTACATGACCTGTAAATCACCTGTACATCACCTGTACATCACCTGTCCATCACCTGTACATCACCTGTACATGACCTGTACATCACCTGTACATCACCTGTACATCACCTGTCCATCACCTGTACATCACCTGTACATGACCTGTACATTACCTGTACATCACCTGTACATGACCTGTACATTACCTGTACATCACCTGTACATTACCTGTACATGACCTGTACATCACCTGTCCATCACCTGTACATCACCTGTACATGACCTGTACATCACCTGTCCATCACCTGTACATTACCTGTACATCACCTGTACATCACCTGTACATTACCTGTACATCACCTGTACATGACCTGTACATTACCTGTACATCACCTGTCCATCACCTGTACATTACCTGTACATCACCTGTACATGACCTGTACATCACCTGTACATCACCTGTACATCACCTGTACATGACCTGTACATCACCTGTACATGACCTGTACATTACCTGTCCATCACCTGTACATCACCTGTCCATCACCTGTACATCACCTGTACATCACCTGTACATCACCTGTACATGACCTGTACATCACCTGTACATCACCTGTACATGACCTGTACATTACCTGTACATTACCTGTACATTACTCTCTGAGAGGTCAGACCTAGTCTCTACCTGTCTCTCTGACTGTCACCTGTATGTATATTAATCTGTCACCTGTCTGTATATTAATCTGTCCATCACCTGTATGTATATTAATCTGTCACCTGTCTGTCTCAGGAGTCTGTCTAAGAAGTATCATCCCAAGAGAAGCAGAGAGGATGAGAGCAGGTCAGTCTGAATATGACATATGAATATGTGTGACTCAGAGACTCAGAGCAGGTGGATCTGTGATTGGTTGGCAAAGCTAACGCTGGTTTCTGATTGGTTGTTGCAGGTACACCTGGTGTTTGGCCTTTTCAGCGACTCTCCGTCAGCTCAATGAACTCTCTGACCAGAGAGAAGAACTGGCTGAGAACCTCAACACGCAGATAGTGTGTGAACTCACACGCTACACACAGGAAGTGAAGGCCGAGAGGAAGACTGTGAGTACATTACATTACATTTAGCTGACGCTTTTATCCAAAGCGACTTACAATAAGTGCATTAAACCATGAGTCCAAACTTTCTTCAATAACGTTAAACTACAAAGTGCTATCAGTAAGAGACATTTAAGTGCTACTAAAGTGTTAAACTACAAAGTGCTATCAGTAAGAGACATTTAAGTGCTACCAAAGTGCTACTACGGCTCTACCTTCCCTATTCAAGGTATAGTCGAAAAAGATGTGTTTTTAGTTTGCGACGGAAGATGTAGAGACTTCCTGCTGTCCTGATGTCAATGGGGAGCTCGTTCCACCAATGAGGAGACCTGCCAGGAGGGAGTTGCAGTAGTCTAGCCGTGAGATGACCAGAGCCTGGACCAGAACCTGTGCCGCCTTCTGAGTGAGAAGAGGTCGTATTCTCCTGATGTTGTACAGCATGTACCTACAGGAGCGTGTTGTTGTGGTAATGTTGGCAGTCAGGGAGAGTTGACTGACAGGTGTCACACCGAGGTTCCTGGCAGTCGGGGGCGGGGCCAACACTGAGTTGTTGAAGGTGATAGACAGGTCGTGGGTGGGAGAGTCTTTTACTGGAAGGAGGAGAAGTTCAGTCTTGTCCGGGTTATGACCAAGTAGTATTAAGAAAGGGAAGAAGGTCCGGAGCAATGGACTGGAGAATGTGAGAAGGGATGGGGTCAAGGGGGCAGGTGGTTGGGGGGTCAGAGGTTACCAAGGTAAGAACTTGATTAGGAGACAGGGGGATAAAAGAGGAAAGCGAGGGGGAAAAAGATGAAGTTACTGGAGGTGTAGTTATAGAAGATGGATTAGTAAATGAAGAGCGTATGTCGTCTATCTTGTTTGTAAAGTAGTCAACAAAGTGGCTGAAGGGTGGAGGGAGGGGGGGACCAGGGGGGCCAAGGAGGTTGGAAAAAATAGAGAAGAGCTTTTTGGGGTTAGACAAAGAGGATTCGATTCTGGATTGGTAGAACAGACTTTGGGCTGCAGAGATAGAGGAGAGAAGGAGGAGAGAAGAGATTAGTAGGCAAGCAGGTCGCCGGTGTGTTTGGATTCTCGCCATTTCCTTTCCGATGCTCGCATAGTGGCTCTCTCGGCGCGCACCGGTTCAGACAACCACGGAGCCGGAGAGGACTTGAGGACCTTTAGAGTCGTAAGAGGACTTGAGGACCTTTAGAGTCGTAAGAGGACAGAGAGAATCAAGAGAGGACGACAGAGTAGAGAGGAGAGGGTCAGTGGCAAAGTTCGGCTGCATGAGTGAGAAGGAATCGGTTGAAGGGAGGGCTGACAGAACAGAGGAGGGAGTGAGGAGGGTGAGACGGTGAGAGGGTGAGAGGGAGAGAGGGTGAGAGGGAGAGAGGGTGAGAGGGAGAGAGAGTGAGAGGGTGCGGATGTTGCGACGGACAGGTGCAGAGTCCGTTGTGGGAGGGTTGTCAGTTCCAAAGAGTGGGAGAGAGTACGAGATGAAGAAATGGTCAGAAACATGAAGTGGAGTTACAGTGAGGTTAGATGTAGAGCAGTTTCTGGTGAAAATATAGTCAAGGTGGTGTCCAGCTTTGTGAGTAGGAGGGGAAGGACTGAGAGGGAGATCAAAGGAAGACAGTAAGACTAGCAGGTCACATGACTTCTCTGTCTGGATGTTAAAGTCACCCAGAAGGATGAGCGGGGGGCCATTTTCTGGGAAGTTTGATAGGAGGACGTCAAGTTCTTCCAAGAAGTCTCCAAAGGAGCCAGGTGTACGGTAGAGAACAACAACGGTTAGTTGAACCGGATGAGTAACCGTCACTGCATGAAACTCAAAAGACAGTGGGGTACATGGAAGCGGGTAGAGAGCAAAACTCCATTTGGGTGAGATGAGTAGACCTGAACCACCACCCCGACCAGAGGGTCTGGGTGTGTGGCTGAAGGAGAAGGCCGAGGAGAGAGCAGCAGGGGTTGATGTTGTCTGGTGTGATCCAAGTCTCAGTGAGAGCCAGGAAGTCCAGTGATTGCTTGATAGCGAAGCCAGAGATGAAGTCCGCCTTGCGGTTAGCTGACTGGCAGTTCCAGAGGCCCCCTATGACGAGGCGCTGGGTCTGTGTGGAGCGGGTGGGATAAATAAGAGAGGAAGGATTTTGATGCATGTGTGACCGAGTCCGCGGTCTATAGTATCTACGAGTAGATGTGCACACAGGTATGGAAAGAAAACACATTATCACAGGGAAATGTTTATACTCAGCCGCCCTCAGCCACCACCGAAGACTCCCACCAAAGACTCCTAGGTCTTTATCCTCTGAGTCTTGACTCCAATGAAAGACTCCTAGGTCTTTATCCTCCGAGTCTTGACTCCAATGAAAGACTCCTAGGTCTTTATCCTCTGAGTCTTGACTCCCACGAAAGACTCCTAGGTCTTTATCCTCTGAGTCTTGACTCCCACGAAAGACTCCTAGGTCTTTATCCTCTGAGTCTTGACTCCAACCAAAGACTCCTATGTCTTTATTCTCCGAGTCTTGACTCCAACCAAAGACTCCTAGGTCTTTATCCTCCGAGTCTTGACTCCAACCAAAGACTCCTAGGTCTTTATCCTCCGAGTCTTGACTCCCACGAAAGACTTCTAGGTCTTTATCCTCTGAGTCTTGACTCCAACCAAAGACTCCTAGGTCTTTATCCTCCGAGTCTTGACTCCAACCAAAGACTCCTATGTCTTTATTCTCCGAGTCTTGACTCCAACCAAAGACTCCTAGGTCTTTATCCTCCGAGTCTTGACTCCAACCAAAGACTCCTAGGTCTTTATCCTCCGAGTCTTGACTCCCACGAAAGACTTCTAGGTCTTTATCCTCTGAGTCTTGACTCCAACCAAAGACTCCTAGGTCTTTATCCTCCGAGTCTTGACTCCAACCAAAGACTCCTAGGTCTTTATCCTCCGAGTCTTGACTCCCACGAAAGACTCCTAGGTCTTTATCCTCCGAGTCTTGACTCCCACGAAAGACTTCTAGGTCTTTATCCTTCGAGTCTTGACTCCAACGAAAGACTCCTAGGTCTTTATCCTCCGAGTCTTGACTCCCACGAAAGACTCCTAGGTCTTTATTCTCCGAGTCTTGACTCCAACGAAAGACTCCTAGGTCTTTATTCTCCGAGTCTTGACTCCAACGAAAGACTCCTAGGTCTTTATCCTCCGAGTCTTGACTCCCACGAAAGACTTCTAGGTCTTTATCCTCCGAGTCTTGACTCCCACGAAAGACTTCTAGGTCTTTATCCTCCGAGTCTTGACTCCCACGAAAGACTCCTAGGTCTTTATCCTCCGAGTCTTCATACGAGGAGTCTTCCCTGACGCTCCAAGCCCCAACCTGGTTATACACCTGAGTTGGCGATAATTAGTTACAGCTGTGTCGAGCCCGCCCACAGGTCGTTGAAGGAATTGCCCACTCAGTGATCGATACTGGTATGAGTCGGCACTCAGGCAGGAGGATCCTCGCTACCAGTGAAGTCTCAGTTTGCTAGAATGTGAAATTCTTGCCAAACTGATTAAGGACAAAGATCAGTTTACCTCAAGGTAGAAAGTAGAATATAGTTTAGTCCCTAGTAGATTTGGATTACAGAACAAATACTTAAATCCTAGCTGGTTTGGTTGACTTTTCAGTCACTTGTGTAAAAAAGCAAGAAATCGCAGCTCAAAATGTTCAATTTAGAAAGACAGTACAGACTAGCATTCTAGTATAACTAAATACAGCAGATACAGTAGTAATATAGCAGAGAAACCTCTTTAAAGAATATACTCAGTAAGATACAGGAAGTACACACACACGCTACACACACGCTACACACAGGAAGTGAAGGCCGAGAGGAAGACTGTGAGTACACACACACACACACGCTACACAAGGCCACTCACACAGACATTCACTCACTCACAGTAAACAGTACAGTTTGGTGTTAGTACTTGTACTAGTATATAAAATATGTAACAGTAAAGTGTGATATTAGTACTTTTACTTGAATGTATAAAATATGTGCAAAGTACTAATATCTCTCTTTACTGTTACATAATATATACATACAAGTAAAAGTACTAATACCACAACTTACATATTTTATATATACGCACACAAACACTTAAAACTGGGTGATTGGCACATTTCAGTGTGTGTGTGAGTATATTTACATTTTCCATCAAAATAATTTCAAAAACACCAAACATGGGAAATCAGAGTTCAAAAATAAGATATGAACATTTTAAAACCAGTCAAAGCTGCTGGAGTTCTGACCAGTGAAATAATGTGTTGTTGTTGTTGTTGTTGTTGTTGTTATTGTTGTTGCAGCATTTCCAAGATGGCCGCCGTGCCCAGCAGCACATTGAGAGCTCCTGGAAACAACTGGAGTCTGTGAGTGACATCTGACCATCAACACATGTTGACCCGCCCACATATGCTATTCCTCTAACTCCACCCACATATGTTATGCCTCTAACTCCGCCCACATATGCTATGCCTCTAACTCCGCCCACATATGCTATGCCTCTAACATACACACTTTTATTGATGTTTACTTATTTTGTTGACAGAGTAAACGTCGCTTTGAGCGTGACTGTAAGGAGGCGGAGCGAGCGCAGCAAGTCTCCGACAGAATCGACCTAGACAACAAGACGGATGGAGAGAAGGTGAGCACCTGGGTAGTGGAGTAGTTTGTGTACTTTATACTGCAGGTACTCCATCTTTAACTTGAGCACCTGGGTAGTGGAGTAGTTTGTGTACTTTATACTGCAGGTACTCCATCTTTAACTTGAGCACCTGGGTAGTGGAGTAGTTTGTGTACTTTATACTGCAGGTACTCCATCTTTAACTTGAGCACCTGGGTAGTGGAGTAGTTTGTGTACTTTATACTGCAGGTACTCCATCTTTAACTTGAGCACCTGGGTAGTGGAGTAGTTTGTGTACTTTATACTGCAGGTACTCCATCTTTAACTTGAGCACCTGGGTAGTGGAGTAGTTTGTGTACTTTATACTGCAGGTACTCCATCTTTAACTTGAGCACCTGGGTAGTGGAGTAGTTTGTGTACTTTATACTGCAGGTACTCCATCTTTAACTTGAGCACCTGGGTAGTGGAGTAGTTTGTGTACTTTATACTGCAGGTACTCCATCTTTAACTTGAGCACCTGGGTAGTGGAGTAGTTTGTGTACTTTATACTGGATAACTTAGCGGACACCAATCATTCACTACAAGCATGATCTCATGCCTTCAGATGTGTTGATGTTTCAGGATGAAGTGATGATGTTTCAGGATGAAGTGATGATGTTTCAGGATGATGTGATGATGTTTCAGGATGAAGTGATGATGTTTCAGGATGAAGTGATGATGTTTCAGGATGAAGTGATGATGTTTCAGGATGATGTGATGATGTTTCAGGATGAAGTGATGATGTTTCAGGATGATGTTTCAGGATGAAGTGATGATGTTTCAGGATGATGTTTCAGGATGAAGTGATGATGTTTCAGGATGATGTTTCAGGATGAAGTGATGATGTTTCAGGATGATGTGATGATGTTTCAGGATGAAGTGATGATGTTTCAGGATGATGTGATGATGTTTCAGGATGAAGTGATGATGTTTCAGGATGATGTTTCAGGATGAAGTGATGATGTTTCAGGATGATGTTTCAGGATGAAGTGATGATGTTTCAGGATGATGTTTCAGGATGAAGTGATGATGTTTCAGGATGATGTTTCAGGATGAAGTGATGATGTTTCAGGATGATGTTTCAGGGCTGATATCTCACTAATCTGTGATATCTCACTCCTGTGTGTCTCTCTGTTAGCGCTGCTCACTGAAAGTAAGTTCACATTTATTTTAAATTCCATGAATTCCATCTTTATTTTATTCCATTTAGGAGTTCATTTGAAGAGACTCTTCAGTTCATAGTTATTAGTTATTTACACTCTAAAACACAACAAATAGAAAATAAACAAACAACAACACAAGCGCAGCATCAAGAAGATATGCTGCAGATTATTATGTTATTATTAGTATTGAAGTCAGCTGTCTGTAAGTGGTATTGCTGCTTCGTATATATATTTAAAAAAAAATAATAATATATATATATATATATATATATATATACTAATTATGTATGTTTATATACTTATACATGTATTGCTATATTTTGTTTCAAATCCTCTTCTGGTTTCAGGCTCGGCAGACGGCTCAACAGAAAAAACAAGCTGCTGAAGAGTCCAGGAAAGACTATGTGACCAGTTTGAACCAGTTTAACCAAGACCAGCACCAGCACTACCACACCCTGGTACCAGTTATTTACCAGGTAAACCAGCACTACCACACCCTGGTACCAGTTATTTACCAGGTAAACCAGCACTACCACACCCTGGTACCAGTTATTTACCAGGTAAACCAGCACTACCACACCCTGGTACCAGTTATCTCTAAGGCTGAGTCCTAAGGAGGAAACTCATCTCCTTACCCTATCTCTAAGGCTGAGCCCTAAGGAGGAAACTCATCTCCTTACCCTATCTCTAAGGCTGAGTCCTACAGAGGAAACTCATCTCCTTACCCTATCTCTAAGGCTGAGCCCTAAGGAGGAAACTCATCTCCTTACCCTATCTCTAAGGCTGAGTCCTAAGGAGGAAACTCATCTCCTTACCCTATCTCTAAGGCTGAGCCCTAAGGAGGAAACTCATCTCCTTACCCTATCTCTAAGGCTGAGTCCTAAGGAGGAAACTCATCTCCTTACCCTATCTCTAAGGCTGAGTCCTACAGAGGAAACTCATCTCCTTACCCTATCTCTAAGGCTGAGCCCTAAGGAGGAAACTCATCTCCTTACCCTATCTCTAAGGCTGAGTCCTAAGGAGGAAACTCATCTCCTTACCCTATCTCTAAGGCTGAGCCCTAAGGAGGAAACTCATCTCCTTACCCTATCTCTAAGGCTGAGCCCTACAGAGGAAACTCATCTCCTTACCCTATCTCTAAGGCTGAGCCCTAAGGAGGAAACTCATCTCCTTACCCTATCTCTAAGGCTGAGCCCTACAGAGGAAACTCATCTCCTTACCCTATCTCTAAGGCTGAGCCCTAAGGAGGAAACTCATCTCCTTACCCTATCTCTAAGACTGAGTCCTAAGGAGGAAACTCATCTCCTTACCCTATCTCTAAGGCTGAGTCCTACAGAGGAAACTCATCTCCTTACCCTATCTCTAAGACTGAGTCCTAAGGAGGAAACTCATCTCCTTACCCTATCTCTAAGGCTGAGCCCTAAGGAGGAAACTCATCTCCTTACCCTATCTCTAAGGCTGAGTCCTACAGAGGAAACTCATCTCCTTACTTTATCTCTAAGGCTGAGTCCTAAGGAGGAAACTCATCTCCTTACCCTATCTCTAAGACTGAGCCCTAAGGAGGAAACTCATCTCCTTACCCTATCTCTAAGGCTGAGTCCTAAGGAGGAAACTCATCTCCTTACCCTATCTCTAAGGCTGAGTCCTACAGAGGAAACTCATCTCCTTACCCTATCTCTAAGGCTGAGTCCTAAGGAGGAAACTCATCTCCTTACCCTATCTCTAAGGCTGAGTCCTACAGAGGAAACTCATCTCCTTACCCTATCTCTAAGGCTGAGCCCTAAGGAGGAAACTCATCTCCTTACCCTATCTCTAAGGCTGAGTCCTAAGGAGGAAACTCATCTCCTTACTTTATCTCTAAGGCTGAGCCCTAAGGAGGAAACTCATCTCCTTACTTTATCTCTAAGGCTGAGCCCTAAGGAGGAAACTCATCTCCTTACCCTATCTCTAAGGCTAAGCCCTAAGGAGGAAACTCATCTCCTTACTTTATCTCTAAGGCTGAGCCCTAAGGAGGAAACTCATCTCCTTACTTTATCTCTAAGGCTGAGCCCTAAGGA
>NC_046974.1:405000-415000 GCF_009769545.1 Cyclopterus lumpus
ACAGAGAAATTAAAAGGCTGGAGGCTTAAGAACCACCTAGTTACCCTGCTGTTTGTCTCTTTGTTTTTTGCCATCCATTGCAAAGGTGAATGATCTGTCACCAGAGTGAACCTCCTTCCTAGCAGGTAATATTTGAGGGTTTCCAGGGCCCATTTTAAGGCTAGGCACTCTTTCTCCACGGTGGCATAGTTCTTTCTAGAAAGCGACTTCAGACTCAAATAAAGAACGGGGTGTTCCTCACCTTCCTTGATCTGGGCTAGCACAGCGCCCTGACCCACCTCAGAGGCGTCTGCCTGGACCACAAACTCCTTGCTGAAGTCGGGGGCAGTAAGGACCGTTTTTTCAGGTTGCCAAACGCTTCTTCTGCAGCCAGGGACCATGTCACCATCCGGGAGTGTTTCTTGGTCGTCAGTTCTGTGAGAGGGGCCGCTATCATAGAAAAGTCAGGGATGAACCACCGGTAGTAATTAGCAAGGCCTAAAAAGGATCTCACCTGCTTCTTGGTCAATGGTTTGGGCCAGTCTTGAATGGCACAGAGTTTTGCTTCCTGGGGTTTGACAAGGCCCAGCCCGATAGTATACCCCAAGTAGTTTGTCTCCCCGAAGGCCAGCTTACATTTCTTGGGGTTCGCCGTCAAGCCTGCTTGTCGGAGGGACTCCAGGACCTTCTGCACCTGTGGTAAGTGGCTTTCCCAGTCTGGGCTCTGAATCACAACATCATCTAAATAGGCAGATGCATACTCTTGATGGGGTTTGAGTACCCGATTCATCAAGCGCTGGAACGTGGCATCATCCGATACTGCCAAAGGCCTCCAGGGGTGGCAAAGCCGTCTTGTCCTTTGATCCTGCCGACAAGGGGACCTGCCAATACCCCTTCGTGAGGTCCAGTGTTGTTAGGAATCGTGCATGGCCCAGGCTTTCAATCAGCTCGTCAACACGAGGCATGGGATAGGCATCGAATTCAGACACTTTGTTTACTTTTCGGAAATCATTACAAAAATGCACTGATTTGTCTGGCTTGTTGGCCAGGACGATGGGGCTTGGCCAGGCACTCTTGGACTCCTCAATCAAATTCAACTTCAACATCTTCCTTACCTCCTCGTCAATCAGCCTCCGGCAACCAATACGGCTTTTAGTTCACCGTTTTTCTTGGCTGGGTGTGTATTTCATGTTCCACCAGGTAGGTGCAGCCTGAGAGGGATGAAAATACATCCTGATTGCCCTCCACAAGCTCCTTTTGCCTGCTGCAACTGGTGAGGAGAGAGGTCCGGGCCAAACTGCACTTTGTCCCGGGCAGGTTCTTCTGCAGCTTCTTCTACATCCCGTTGATTTACAGTTACGGGGCACGTGGGTCGCCGGTCTCCACTTGCCCCCAGGAGGGCAGCAAAGTGGACATGGGGGCCACTGGCAGACTCAGCTGTGGGCATGGGCTCATCTAGCCTTTCACACTGCCATGAGATGTGACCCAATTCGCCACAGCGATAGCGCTGGCAGACCTCTGGGGTCCGAAATGCTCGTTGCTGTCCAGGTGGACTAACCCCTCTATTGGGTGGGCCGGAGGGAGGGTTCACGGCAGAGGACCTTTTTGGCGACGCACCCTTGGCTGGGCGGGGACAGACACCCCAGGCTGTCTACAGGGTGGGCGGAGCATGTCTGCGGCCGCCTGGTACTGCTCAACGACTTCTACCAACTCTGTTGCCATTGCTCCTCTCTGGTTGCTGATTACTCTTTTTGCCTCGTAAGGCCTTAAATACCGGTCCATAACCAGGGTCTCTACGATGTTCACGGGGCTGCGTTTGTCTGGTTCGAGCCACCTTTTTGTCACACTCTTATCAATTCATGCATTTGGGACCGGGGCGTCTCTCCACTTTGGAAACAAATTGCACCACAACTTCTCCCTCTTCATCGATAGCTCTTCTGTTCCTGCTTCCACACACATCTGTAACCTTGGCGTCATCTTTGATCCAACCCTCTCATTTGAATGCCACGTCAACCACAACCACAAAGCCTTGTTTCATCTTGAAAACATCGCCCTTCTAAGCCCCTCCCCCTCCTCTTCAGGCGCAGAAATACTCATCCTCGTCTTCATCACCTCTTGAGTGGACTACTGCAACAGCATCCTGTACGGCACATCCACCAAATCCCCTTCCAACCTGTCTGACCTCCTTACCCCCCCTACTGGGTCCAAGTCTGGGGGGACAGGGCCTCTCCATTGCTGCCCCCCTCCCCCCTCTGGAACTCTCCCATCACCTCAGACATTCTCTGTCACTCTTCTCTTTAAAGCACTTTAAACTAATTCTTGGTAATACTTGTTGGTAATACGTTTTGGTAATTCTTCTTGGTAATTCTTCTTGGTAATACTTGTTGGTAATTCTTCTTGGTAATACTTGTTAGTAATTCTTCTTGGTAATACTTGTTAGTAATTCTTCTTGGTAATACTTGTTGGTAATACTTGTTAGTAATTCTTCTTGGTAATTCTTCTTGGTAATACTTGTTGGTAATACTTGTTAGTAATTCTTCTTGGTAATTCTTCTTGGTAATACTTGTTAATAATTCTTCTTGGTAATTCTTCTTGGTAATTCTTCTTGGTAATACTTGTTAGTAATTCTTCTTGGTAATACTTGTTAGTAATTCTTCTTGGTAATTCTTGTTAGTAATTCTTCTTGGTAATTCTTCTTGGTAATTCTTCTTGGTAATACTTGTTAGTAATTCTTCTTGGTAATTCTTGTTAGTAATTCTTCTTGGTAATACTTGTTAGTAATTCTTCTTGGTAATTCTTCTTGGTAATTCTTCTTGGTAATACTTGTTAGTAATTCTTCTTGGTAATTCTTCTTGGTAATACTTGTTAGTAATTCTTCTTGGTAATTCTTCTTGGTAATACTTGTTGGTAATACTTGTTAGTAATTCTTCTTGGTAATTCTTGTTAGTAATTCTTCTTGGTAATACTTGTTAGTAATTCTTCTTGGTAATTCTTGTTAGTAATTCTTCTTGGTAATACTTGTTAGTAATTCTTCTTGGTAATACTTGTTAGTAATTCTTCTTGGTAATACTTGTTAGTAATTCTTCTTGGTAATACTTGTTAGTAATTCTTCTTGGTAATACTTGTTGGTAATTCTTCTTGGTAATACTTGTTGGTAATTCTTCTTGGTAATACTTGTTGGTAATTCTTCTTGATAATACTTCTTGGTAATACTGGTTGGTGATATTTGTTGGTAATTATTCTTGGTAATACTTGTTGGTAATACAAAGACAGAAGCTTTGAACTTTTTACATCTTTAAGGACAGTTTCCAGTTAACTGAAATATTGATCTATTATTGATTATTGTATTTGTTTGTATTAACTAAAAAGTATGTTGTATTATTTTGTTGTTTCAGAGACGCTCTTTTGAAAATGAGGGAAGTTTATGAACAAAATCCTCAAATGGGCGATGCCGACAGTTTGGAGCCTCGACTGGAGGAGGTGAAGCAGAGTCTGCAGAGACAGGAGGAGGAGCTCACGAGGAACCAGGTACCGTGAATACTATGTACAGATAGTACTATACACAGTACTGTATATACACATAGTACATAGCAGTATGCAGTATCACAGTATGCATTGCCATAGTATACAGTATCACAGTACTGCAGTATCCAGGTACCACAGTATTCAGTAGGATCCAGTATCACAGGATCCAGTATCACAGTATGCAGTACCACAGGGGTCGTATTCTCCTGATGTTGTACAGCATGTACCTACAGGAACGTGTTGTTGCAGTAATGTTGGCAGTCAGGGAGAGTTGACTCTCAAGTGTCACACCGAGGTTCCTGGCAGTCGGGGGCGGGGCCAACACTGAGTTGTTGAAGGTAATAGTCAGGTCGTGGCAGGGAGAGCCTTTTCCTGGAAGGAGAAGCAGTTCAGTCTATTTAGGGTTAATTTTCAGGTGGTGTGCGGACATCCACTGAGAGATGTCAGTCAGACATCCACTGAGAGATGTCAGTCAGACATCCACTGAGAGATGTCAGTCAGACATCCACTGAGAGATGTCAGTCAGACATCCACTGAGAGATGTCAATCAGACATCCACTGAGAGATGTCAGTCAGACATCCACTGAGAGATGTCAGTCAGACATCCACTGAGAGATGTCAGTCAGACATCCACTGAGAGATGTCAGTCAGACATCCACTGAGAGATGTCAATCAGACATCCACTGAGAGATGTCAGTCAGACATCCACTGAGAGATGTCAGTCAGACATCCACTGAGAGATGTCAGTCAGACATCCACTGAGAGATGTCAGTCAGACATCCACTGAGAGATGTCAATCAGACATCCACTGAGAGATGTCAGTCAGACATCCACTGAGAGATGTCAGTCAGACATCCACTGAGAGATGTCAGTCAGACATCCACTGAGAGATGTCAATCAGACATCCACTGAGAGATGTCAGTCAGACATCCACTGAGAGATGTCAGTCAGACATCCACTGAGAGATGTCAGTCAGACATCCACTGAGAGATGTCAGTCAGACATCCACTGAGAGATGTCAGTCAGACATCCACTGAGAGATGTCAATCAGACATCCACTGAGAGATGTCAGTCAGACATCCACTGAGAGATGTCAGTCAGACATCCACTGAGAGATGTCAGTCAGACATCCACTGAGAGATGTCAGTCAGACATCCACTGAGAGATGTCAGTCAGACAGGCAGAGATTCGTGCTGCTACCTGTGTTTCAGATTGGGGAAACGAGAGGATCAGTTGGGTGTCGTCAGCATAGCTGTGGTAGGTGAAGCCATGAGAGAGAATGACAGAGAGAGAGAGTTGGTGTACAGAGAGAAGAGAAGAGGACCCAGGACTGAGCCCTGAGGGACCCCAGTAGTCAGAGGACAAGGCTCAGACACAGATCCTGTCCAGGTTACCCGGTAAGAGCGGTCGGTGAGGTAGGATGAGAAGAGTGAGAGCAGAGCCTGAGATACCAGGTCCTGGAGGGAGGACATGAGGATCTGGTGGTTCACTGTGTCAAAGGCAGCGGAAAGGTCTAGAAGGATGAGGACAGAGGAGAGAGAGGCTGCTCTAGTGTGAAGGATAAGGACAGAGGAGAGAGGATGCTCTAGTGTGAAGCTGCTCAGAGACAGCAAGGAGGGCAGTCTCTGTTGAGTGGCCTGCCTTGAATCCAGACTGGTGGGGGTCTAGAAGGTTGTTACAGTAAAGAAATGAGGAGACTTGGTTAAAGATAGCTCGCTCTAGAGTTTTGGAGAGGAAGGGAAGGAGAGAGACAGGTCTGTAGTTGTTGACTTCAGGTCTGTGGTTGTTGACTTCAGGTCTGTAGTTGTTGACTTCAGGTCTGTAGTTGTTGACTTCAGATGGGTCAGAGTGGGTTTCTTCAGGAGAGGGTTGACTCCGCCTCCTTCAGAGAGTTAGGGAAACAGCCGGTTGAGAGGGAGGTGTTAATGAGATGGGTGAGAAAGGGAAGAAGATCAGGAGCAATGGACTGGAGAAGGTGAGACGGGATGGGGTCAAGGGGGCAGGTGGTTGGGGGGTCAGAGGTTACCAAGGTAAGAACTTGATTAGGAGACAGGGGGATAAAAGAGGAAAACAAGGGGGAAGAAGGTGAAGTTACTGGAGGTGTAGTTGAGGAAGATGGATTAGTAAATGAAGAGCGTATGTCGTCTATCTTTTTTGTGAAGTAGTCAACAAAGTGGCTGAAGGGTGGAGGGAGGGGGGGACCAGGAGGTTATATCCAGTACCACAGTATCAAGTACCATAGTATCAAGTACCACAGTATCAAGTACCATAGTATCAAGTACCACAGTATCAAGTACCACAGTATCAAGTACCACAGTATCAAGTACCATAGTATCAAGTACCACAGTATCAAGTACCATAGTATCAAGTACCACAGTATCAAGTACCACAGTATCAAGTACCATAGTATCAAGTACCATAGTATCAAGTACCACAGTATCAAGTACCACAGTATCAAGTACCATAGTATCAAGTACCACAGTATCAAGTACCATAGTATTCAGTACCACAGTATCAAGTACCACAGTATCAAGTACCATAGTATCAAGTACCACAGTATCAAGTACCATAGTATTCAGTACCACAGTATCAAGTACCACATTATCAAGTACCATAGTATTCAGTACCACAGTATCAAGTACCACAGTATCAAGTACCATAGTATCAAGTACCACAGTATCAAGTACCATAGTATTCAGTACCACAGTATCAAGTACCACAGTATCAAGTACCATAGTATTCAGTACCACAGTATCAAGTACCACATTATCAAGTACCATAGTATTCAGTACCACAGTATCAAGTACCACAGTATCAAGTACCATAGTATCAAGTACCACAGTATCAAGTACCATAGTATTCAGTACCACAGTATCAAGTACCACATTATCAAGTACCATAGTATTCAGTACCACAGTATCAAGTACCACAGTATCAAGTACCATAGTATCAAGTACCACAGTATCAAGTACCACAGTATCAAGTACCACAGTATCAAGTACCATAGTATCAAGTACCACAGTATCCAGTACCATAGTATCAAGTACCATAGTATCAAGTACCACAGTATCAAGTACCACAGTATCAAGTACCATAGTATTCAGTACCACAGTATCAAGTACCATAGTATCAAGTACCACAGTATCAAGTACCACAGTATCAAGTACCACAGTATCAAGTACCATAGTATCAAGTACCACAGTATCAAGTACCACAGTATCAAGTACCATAGTATCAAGTACCACAGTATCAAGTACCACAGTATCAAGTACCACAGTATCAAGTACCATAGTATCAAGTACCACAGTATCAAGTACCATAGTATTCAGTACCACAGTATCAAGTACCACAGTATCAAGTACCACAGTATCAAGTACCATAGTATCAAGTACCACAATATCAAGTACCACAGTATCAAGTACCATAGTATCAAGTACCATAGTATCAAGTACCATAGTATCAAGTACCATAGTATTCAGTACCACAGTATCAAGTACCATAGTATCAAGTACCACAGTATCAAGTACCATAGTATCAAGTACCATAGTATCAAGTACCATAGTATTCAGTACCACAGTATCAAGTACCACAGTATCAAGTACCACAGTATCAAGTACCACAGTATCAAGTACCATAGTATCAAGTACCACAGTATCAAGTACCACAGTATCAAGTACCATAGTATCAAGTACCATAGTATCAAGTACCATAGTATTCAGTACCACAGTATCAAGTACCATAGTATCAAGTACCACAGTATCAAGTACCATAGTATCAAGTACCACAGTATCAAGTACCATAGTATCAAGTACCATAGTATCAAGTACCATAGTATTCAGTACCACAGTATCAAGTACCATAGTATCAAGTACCATAGTATCAAGTACCATAGTATCAAGTACCACAGTATCAAGTACCATAGTATCAAGTACCATAGTATCAAGTACCATAGTATCAAGTACCACAGTATCAAGTACCATAGTATCAAGTACCATAGTATCAAGTACCATAGTATCAAGTACCACAGTATCAAGTACCATAGTATCAAGTACCATAGTATCAAGTACCACAGTATCAAGTACCACAGTATCAAGTACCATAGTATCAAGTACCACAGTATCAAGTACCATAGTATCAAGTACCATAGTATCAAGTACCATAGTATCAAGTACCACAGTATCAAGTACCATAGTATCAAGTACCATAGTATCAAGTACCATAGTATCAAGTACCATAGTATCAAGTACCATAGTATCAAGTACCATAGTATCAAGTACCATAGTATCAAGTACCATAGTATCAAGTACCATAGTATCAAGTACCATAGTATTCAGTACCACAGTATCAAGTACCATAGTATCAAGTACCACAGTATCAAGTACCATAGTATCAAGTACCACAGTATCAAGTACCATAGTATCAAGTACCATAGTATCAAGTACCATAGTATCAAGTACCACAGTATCAAGTACCATAGTATCAAGTACCACAGTATCAAGTACCATAGTATCAAGTACCACAGTATCAAGTACCATAGTATCAAGTACCATAGTATCAAGTACCATAGTATTCAGTACCACAGTATCAAGTACCATAGTATCAAGTACCATAGTATCAAGTACCACAGTATCAAGTACCACAGTATCAAGTACCATAGTATCAAGTACCATAGTATCAAGTACCACAGTATCAAGTACCACAGTATCAAGTACCATAGTATCAAGTACCATAGTATCAAGTACCATAGTATCAAGTACCATAGTATCAAGTACCACAGTATTCAGTACCACAGTATCAAGTACCACAGTATCAAGTACCACAGTATCAAGTACCATAGTATCAAGTACCATAGTATTCAGTACCACAGTATCAAGTACCATAGTATCAAGTACCATAGTATCAAGTACCATAGTATCAAGTACCATAGTATCAAGTACCATAGTATCAAGTACCATAGTATCAAGTACCATAGTATCAAGTACCATAGTATCAAGTACCATAGTATCAAGTACCACAGTATCAAGTACCATAGTATCAAGTACCATAGTATCAAGTACCATAGTATCAAGTACCACAGTATTCAGTACCACAGTATCAAGTACCATAGTATCAAGTACCATAGTATCAAGTACCACAGTATTCAGTACCACAGTATCAAGTACCACAGTATCAAGTACCACAGTATCAAGTACCACAGTATCAAGTACCATAGTATCAAGTACCATAGTATCAAGTACCATAGTATCAAGTACCATAGTATCAAGTACCACAGTATTCAGTACCACAGTATCAAGTACCACAGTATCAAGTACCACAGTATCAAGTACCATAGTATCAAGTACCACAGTATCAAGTACCACAGTATCAAGTACCACAGTATCAAGTACCACAGTATCAAGTACCATAGTATCAAGTACCACAGTATTCAGTACCATAGTATCAAGTACCACAGTATCAAGTACCACAGTATCAAGTACCACAGTATCAAGTACCATAGTATCAAGTACCACAGTATCAAGTACCACAGTATCAAGTACCACAGTATCAAGTACCATAGTATCAAGTACCATAGTATCAAGTACCACAGTATCAAGTACCACAGTATCAAGTACCACAGTATCAAGTACCACAGTATCAAGTACCACAGTATCAAGTACCACAGTATCAAGTACCACAGTATCAAGTACCACAGTATCAAGTACCACAGTATCAAGTACCACAGTATCAAGTACCATAGTATCAAGTACCACAGTATCAAGTACCACAGTATCAAGTACCACAGTATCAAGTACCACAGTATTCAGTACCACAGTATCAAGTACCATAGTATCAAGTACCACAGTATCAAGTACCACAGTATTCAGTACCACAGTATCAAGTACCATAGTATCAAGTACCACAGTATTCAGTACCACAGTATCAAGTACCATAGTATCAAGTACCATAGTATTAAGTACCACAGTATCAAGTACCACAGTATCAAGTACCACAGTATCAAGTACCATAGTATCAAGTACCACAGTATCAAGTACCATAGTATTCAGTACCACAGTATCAAGTACCACAGTATCAAGTACCATAGTATCAAGTACCACAGTATTCAGTACCATAGTATCAAGTACCACAGTATCAAGTACCACAGTATCAAGTACCACAGTATCAAGTACCATAGTATCAAGTACCACAGTATCAAGTACCACAGTATCAAGTACCACAGTATCAAGTACCACAGTATTCAGTACCATAGTATCAAGTACCATAGTATTCAGTACCACAGTATCAAGTACCACAGTATCAAGTACCACAGTATCAAGTACCACAGTATCAAGTACCATAGTATCAAGTACCACAGTATCAAGTACCACAGTATTCAGTACCACAGTATCAAGTACCACAGTATCAAGTACCATAGTATCAAGTACCACAGTATTCAGTACCATAGTATCAAGTACCACAGTATTCAGTACCACAGTATTCAGTACCACAGTATCAAGTA
>NC_046974.1:422500-437500 GCF_009769545.1 Cyclopterus lumpus
ATGGATTATAGTCCTGGTGATATAGTTATGTTACCCAGTCCTTGTATGGGTTATAGTCCTGGTGATATAGTTATGTTACCCAGTCCTTGTATGGGTTATAGTCCCCTGGTGATATAGTTATGTTACCCAGTCCTTGAATGGGTTATAGTCCTGGTGATATAGTTATGTTACCCAGTCCTTGTATGGGTTATAGTCCTGGTGATATAGTTATGTTACCCAGTCCTTGAATGGGTTATAGTCCTGGTGATATAGTTATGTTACCCAGTCCTTGTATGGGTTATAGTCCCCTGGTGATATAGTTATGTTACCCAGTCCTTGTATGGGTTATAGTCCTGGTGATATAGTTATGTTACCCAGTCCTTGTATGGGTTATAGTCCTGGTGATATAGTTATGTTACCCAGTCCTTGTATGGATTATAGCCCTGGTGATATAGTTATGTTACCCAGTCCTTGTATGGGTTATAGTCCTGGTGGTATAGTTATGTTACCCAGTCCTTGTATGGATTATAGTCCTGGTGATATAGTTATGTTACCCAGTCCTTGTATGGATTATAGTCCTGGTGATATAGTTATGTTACCCAGTCCTTGTATGGATTATAGTCCTGGTGATATAGTTATGTTACCCAGTCCTTGTATGGATTATAGCCCTGGTGATATAGTTATGTTACCCAGTCCTTGTATGGGTTATAGTCCCCTGGTGATATAGTTATGTTACCCAGTCCTTGTATGGGTTATAGTCCTGGTGATATAGTTATGTTACCCAGTCCTTGTATGGGTTATAGTCCTGGTGATATAGTTATGTTACCCAGTCCTTGTATGGATTATAGTCCTGGTGATATAGTTATGTTACCCAGTCCTTGTATGGGTTATAGTCCTGGTGATATAGTTATGTTACCCAGTCCTTGTATGGGTTATAGCCCTGGTGATATAGTTATGTTACCCAGTCCTTGTATGGGTTATAGTCCTGGTGATATAGTTATGTTACCCAGTCCTTGTATGGGTTATAGTCCTGGTGATATAGTTATGTTACCCAGTCCTTGTATGGATTATAGTCCTGGTGATATAGTTATGTTACCCAGTCCTTGTATGGATTATAGTCCTGGTGGTATAGTTATGTTACCCAGTCCTTGTATGGATTATAGTCCTGGTGGTATAGTTATGTTACCCAGTCCTTGTATGGATTATAGTCCTGGTGATATAGTTATGTTACCCAGTCCTTGTATGGATTATAGTCCTGGTGATATAGTTATGTTACCCAGTCCTTGTATGGGTTATAGTCCTGGTGATATAGTTATGTTACCCAGTCCTTGTATGGGTTATAGTCCTGGTGATATAGTTATGTTACCCAGTCCTTGTATGGATTATAGTCCTGGTGATATAGTTATGTTACCCAGTCCTTGTATGGGTTATAGTCCTGGTGATATAGTTATGTAGATTTGTATCTGAGCCAGTTGAAGCATGTAGCTGTTAAAAAGAGGCCGCAGTATTGAACCTTGGGGAACACCACATGTCATCCTAGTCAGCTCTGATGTGTAATTAGCTACAGACACAAAGTATTGTCGTACTACTTTGTTGTATTGTTGTACTGCTACTACTACTACTGCTACTAGTTTTAAAAATAAAATGTTTTATTATTGTAAATGCATATTTAAGCCCAAAGACAGACAAGGGGACAGACCGCAGAGAGCTGATGAGCTGGAGACGTCCTCGTTGTGGTCGTTCCAACACCTGAAGATGCAGAGGATCTTAGAGGACAGAAGAAACTGAATCATGGTGAGTCCTCTTTGGTCTGAACATGTTGTCAATCTTCCGCAGGACAAAATGAAGGCACTCTGTCGCTGGTGGAGGGAGAACTACTTTCTGTGGTGGAAGAGGACAAAGGTGACGGTTGGACCAGAGTACGGAGGAACCTGGAGGAGGAGGGATATGTCCCCACCTCTTACATCAAAGTCTTCCTGGACAGCAGTGCCAAAGGTGCCATGACCTACATATGATCTACATCTGACCTCAGTAGGACTTTTATTAACCAGCGTATGACCTGTAAATATGACCTTTACCGACCTCCACCTGACCTCTAGGCCATCCACTCCAAGAACTAAAAGTGTAGGAATATGAGCGCCGTCTTCTCTGGAGCTCCTCCTCGAGGGTTACCCCCTAACCCTAACCCTCCTCGAGGGTTACCCCCTAATCCACTCGTGTAGCTCCTCCTCGAGGGTTACCCCCTAACCCCCTCGTGGAGCTCCTCCTCGAGGGTTACCCCCTAACCCCCTTGTGGAGCTCCTCCTCGAGGGTTACCCCCTAACCCTAACCCCCCTCGAGGGTTACCCCCTAACCCTATCCCTCCTCTAGGGTTACCCCCTAACCCACTCGTGGAGGTCCTCCTCTAGAGTTACCCCCTAACCCTAACCCACTCGTGGAGGTCCTCCTCTAGGGTTACCCCCTAACCCTAACCCCCTCGTGGAGCTCTTCCTCTAGAGTTACCCCCTAACCCTAACCCACTCGTGGAGGTCCTCCTCGAGGGTTACCCCCTAACCCTAACCCACTCGTGGAGGTCCTCCTCGAGGGTTACCCCCTAACCCTAACCCACTCGTGGAGGTCCTCCTCGAGGGTTACCCCCTAACCCTAACCCACTCGTGGAGGTCCTCCTCGAGGGTTACCCCCTAACCCTATCCCTCCTCTAGGGTTACCCCCTAACCCACTCGTGGAGGTCCTCCTCGAGGGTTACCCCCTAACCTTAACCCACTCGTGGAGGTCCTCCTCGAGGGTTACCCCCTAACCCTATCCCTCCTCTAGGGTTACCCCCTAACCCACTCGTGGAGGTCCTCCTCGAGGGTTACCCCCTAACCCTATCCCTCCTCTAGGGTTACCCCCTAACCCACTCGTGGAGGTCCTCCTCGAGGGTTACCCCTAACCCTATCCCTCCTCTAGGGTTACCCCCTAACCCACTCGTGGAGGTCCTCCTCGAGGGTTACCCCCTAACCCTATCCCTCCTCTAGGGTTACCCCCTAACCCACTCGTGGAGGTCCTCCTCGAGGGTTACCCCCTAACCTTAACCCACTCGTGGAGGTCCTCCTCGAGGGTTACCCCCTAACCCTATCCCTCCTCTAGAGTTACACCCTAACCCACTCGTGGAGGTCCTCCTCGAGGGTTACCCCCTAACCCTAACCCACTCGTGGAGGTCCTCCTCTAGAGTTACCCCCTAACCCTAACCCACTCGTGGAGCTCTTCCTCTAGAGTTACCCCCTAACCCTAACCCACTCGTGGAGCTCTTCCTCTAGAGTTACCCCCTAACCCTAACCCACTCGTGGAGCTCTTCCTCTAGAGTTACCCCCTAACCCTAACCCACTCGTGGAGGTCCTCCTCGAGGGTTACCCCCTAACCCTAACCCACTCGTGGAGGTCCTCCTCGAGGGTTACCCCCTAACCCTAACCCACTCGTGGAGGTCCTCCTCTAGAGTTACCCCCTAACCCTAACCCACTCGTGGAGCTCTTCCTCTAGAGTTACCCCCTAACCCTAACCCACTCGTGGAGCTCTTCCTCTAGAGTTACCCCCTAACCCTAACCCACTCGTGGAGGTCCTCCTCGAGGGTTACCCCCTAACCCTAACCCACTCGTGGAGGTCCTCCTCGAGGGTTACCCCCTAACCCTAACCCACTCGTGGAGGTCCTCCTCGAGGGTTACCCCCTAACCCTAACCCACTCGTGGAGGTCCTCCTCTAGAGTTACCCCCTAACCCTAACCCACTCGTGGAGGTCCTCCTCTAGAGTTACCCCCTAACCCTAACCCACTCGTGGAGGTCCTCCTCGAGGGTTACCCCCTAACCCTAACCCACTCGTGGAGCTCTTCCTCGAGGGTTACCCCTAACCCTATCCCTCCTCGAGGAGCTTGCAGAGACACTTCCTACATTCAAATGGCCACAGAAAGTTAATAAATAATAATCAGATGAAACATTTATTCAGGACTTGTTCTTTTAAACAGAAAATAAAATAGTTAAATAACTTGTGAACTGCAGCAACTGGTTTCTTATTTTTCATATTCTAATTTATAAGAAAAAGAAAATCAATAATTGTTTTGTTTTTTTTTACCACGAAAACAATTTACGTTTCTTCTTCTTTTCCCCGGCGGTGCATCTCAGCACGAGCAGTACAATGCAGTGTATGAATAATACGGCCAAGATTATTGATTATTGATCATAAGACGTGTAAATTCAGATGGCTTTTGATTGGCTGTCAGTCTTTCGCTCATCAATCGACCCAACAAGGTCGTCATTAGTGGACTTTAAATCATTATATTTAGATATAATAATAGACAAATCTAATTATAATGATCTTCTTGGTGTGGATGGCCCATAAATGACCTTGTTGCACAGATGACGCTCTTTGACCTCCGGATGAACTTTTACCTTTTTTAAATGAAACCATAGGTACTCTCGACCCCTCCCCTCCTGGTGACCTCTATGACCTTTGGTTTCTGAATGTCACTACGCTGGTTGCTACAGTTACAGCAGCAGCCTGTCTGTGTGTATATGTGCTCTGCCTGTCTGTGTGCTGACTACCCCCCCCCCCCCCTTAGGGCAGGTGAATCTCATCTCAGGCTCCGCCTCTATTGATTTACTGATTTTATCTAAGAAATGCCAAATATGAAAATTGTGACGTCTTTAAATGTCTCGTTTTGAAGATGAATTGTGATCTGAGATCTGTTAACGGTTTAAATAGAAATGAATGAACAGGTTGGTGTTGGTTCCAGCCAACAGCTCACGTTATTGTTATTACTATGAAACACACATTAGTATTATATATATATACATATATATATGTATATGTGTATATATATATATATACTCTTAGTATATGATTCAGGGGTAGCAGCATCCTGAGTGTAGGGTTGTGCTGCAGACGGCAGCAGTCTGACCCCCTGTCTCACTTTACCAGCTCTGACTCTTCTACCTGTCTGTCTCCCTCTCTGTCTCTCTGTCTGCCTACCTGTGTGTCTGTATCTTGTAGGCTTTGTGCAGAGTAGTCGGCTAGTCTAGTATTCCACCAGTGAGGACGCCTCGCCCAAGGAAAGGGATGTAAAGGAAAGGTAACAGCTTTTTATTGGACAGTTTAACTCTTCAGATATCTCAGCCAATCAGATGACAGACTGGTGTCGATGCTGATGGAAAAGAGGTTCTCCTGCTGACTGAGGAATGAAATAATACATCAGAGACCAGATATTAGACAGGTCCTAAACACAGATAGTGTCATATCAGAACCCAGATATTAGACAGGTCCAAAACACAGATCACATTTCATATCAGAACCCAGATATTAGACAGGTCCAAAACACAGATCACATTTCATATCAGAACCCAGATATTAGACAGGTCCAAAACACAGATCACATTTCATATCAGAACCCAGATATTAGACAGGTCCAAAACACAGATCACATTTCATATCAGAACCCAGATATTAGACAGGTCCCGATCAGTTGGGTTCCTCTGTATTTATTGTAGATTATCACATTAATAATTATTCATAACTTCAGGTTTTCCTCTTAATTAGTTTAAATGTGAATTTTTTCACGAGTTTAAAAAATATTACAACAATAGAAACTAAATCCTGATCTTACGATCAAATTGATCTCTTTTTATTTCACATTTGAGCCCAAAATTATGCATTTATGTTTTTTTGTGCTTGAAACTTGTTCTGATGTGAGAAGTTTCTGTAATTTATCTGATTGACTGACGAACTGACCTGAGATCAGTTGAACCTGCTGTATTTAAACGTTTTGAATGTTTGTAAAACTGTTATTGAAAAGAAAACAATCGATCCTATTGGCCGACAGACTGAAATAACACAGGAAAGCAACAACTTGTTTCTGTCAGTGATGTCACAGTGATGTCACAGTGATGTCACAGTCACAGTGATGTAAACAGTGTGTAAATAGAAACTGTAGCTGCATAGGTGTGTCCCTGCTGATATTAGCCCTGCCTGTGGATTAACCAGTGTCTATTAGCCCCGCCCCTGCGACTGACACCGCCCCCTGCTTGTTGATGATGATGATATTGATTGTGTGAAATGTGAACTTTTTTTATTTCATAGTGAGATATTGATCAGTTATTGATTTTTTAAATTAAAACGTGAGACTGCTGATCACGCGCTTTTCAACTTCCTGTATGTTAAACTTTCAAAATAAAGTACACTCTGATCAAACAAGGAGTTGGTAAGCTGTGTTCATTCAGACTGTTGCTCAGAGGCACTGTGGCAGAGTGAACCAGCAACCAGCTTCATCCTTTCTGTATGAAGTCAAACGAAGATCATCAGACCATCTGTCGGTGTATACAGTTGAGCATTTGGCCATTTTAACAGCACTGCAGTGGGTGGAGGAGGTTCAGGTCAGGAAAGTCATCATTTGTTCAGATTCCAGTTCAGTATTATTATCATTACAGTCATTTACATCAAATAGCAGGCAGGATTTAGTCAATGAAATGTACGAAACACTGTTCCGACTTAGTCATTTGGGCATTCTGGTATCATTCATGTGGGTGCCGGCACATAGAGGGGTAAAAGGAAATGAAGCAGCAGACACGTTAGCGAAGAAAGCGTTGGATTGTGACAGCAAGACAGACATTTTATTTAGCAAAACAAACTAAATCAATATTCAAAAGAAGCATTATACAGGAATGGCAGCACAGTAGGAGGCACAGGAAGACATCTCTATGCTATTCAGAACGTGTAGTGAGGGTGAACTGGGAACGTCTGGCAGAGGATCCTGTCCGGGAGGTCTTCAACTCCCACCTCTGGAAGAACTTCTCACAAATCCCGAGGGAGGCTGGGGACATGGAATCCGAATGGACCTTGTTCAAAGCCTCTATTGTGGACGCGGCTGCTCGGGGCTGTGGCCGGAAGGTCATCGGTGCCTGTCGTGGCGGCAACCCTAGAACCCGGTGGTGGACACCGGGGGTGAGGGTAGCCGTCAAACTGAAGAAGGAGGCCTTTCGGGCCTGGCTGGCCCAGGGGTCTCCTGAAGCAGCTGACAGGTACCGGCGGGCCAGAAGGGCTGCAGCGACGATGGTCGCGGAGGCTAAAACTCGGGTATGGGAGGAGTTCGGGGAGGCCATGGAGAAGGACTTTCGGTTGGCCTCAAGGAAGTTCTGGCAAACCATCCGACGGCTCAGGAAGGGAAAGCAGGGTCTACCCCAGGCTGTTCTCAGCAGGGGGGGGGGAACTGACCCGGACTGGGGACATCGTCGGGCGGTGGAAAGAGCACTCCTTAACCCGGCCAACATGTCCCCCGGAGAGGGGGCAGCGCCGGAAGACTTTGGGGTGGATTCACCCATATCCCTGGCAGAGGTCGCTAAGGTACTCAAAAAGCTCCTTGGTGGCAAGGCGCCAGGGGTGGATGAGATCCGCCCTGAGATGCTGAAAGCGCTGGACATTGTTGGGCTGTCTTGGTTGACACGCCTTTTCAGTGTCGCATGGGGGTCGGGAACAGTGCCCATGGACTGGCAGACCGGGGTGATGGTTCCCATCTTCAAGAAGGGGGACCGGAGAGTGTGCTCGAACTATCGTGGTATCACACTGCTCAGCCTCCCGGGAAAAGCTTATGCCAGGGTGCTGGAGAGGAGGCTCCGACCGCTTGTCGAACCTCAGATTCAAGACGAACAGTGCGGATTCCGTCCCGGTCGTGGAACAGTGGACCAGCTCTTTACCCTCGCAAGATTACTGGAGGGGTCCTGGGAGTTTGCCCAACCAGTTTACATGTGCTTTGTAGACCTGGAGAAGGCTTTCGACCGGGTCCCTCTGGGGTTTTTGTGGGGGGTGCTGCAGGAGTATGGGGTGCCGGACCCGTTGGCACGGGCCATCCGGTCTCTGTACGCCTGCAGTAGGAGCTGTGTTTGTCTCCTCGGTAGTAAGTCAGACACGTTCCCGGTGGGTGTTGGCCTCCGCCAGGGCTGCCCTTTATCACCGGTCCTGTTCGTGACCTTCAACCCGGGACGATTCCAATTCATCGTCACCAGTATCCCTGAAGGATGGAACAGACTGTAGGGATTTCTAAGATGATAGAAGGGCTGTTGAAAGCAGGTGTAATGGAGAGGACGAGGTCCCCCTGGAATATGCCTATTAATCCGGTCCCTAAACCTGGAAAACCAGACTACAGAATGGTCCATGATCTGAGGCCAATAAATAAGGTTGTAGTGCCGAGTCGGTAATAAAACGAGTTACCACAACTAATAACTCCCTTATCAGTTGTGGGTCCAGACAAGACATGGTTCTCCTGTATTGATTTGGCATTTTCCTAGATGTTGAAAAGGACGGATTTATGAATTCCATCCTATTTTAAAATGGGGATTGGAGTAATTAAAAATGTGTTTGGAACAAAGAGAGGAAGCAGAAAGAAGGGGAAAAGAAGAATGAGGGTGAAAAAAAAAAATAACATCACTGATGAAAGGATAGAAAGGAAAGTAGTTTTGACCTAAAAGCTGGCTCTCTAATCTCAACTTCCAGCGTCTGACTACCCGAGACGCCTTAGAGGGGGTGCATGGACAGGTGTCTGCCACCTCTATAATGACTCATCAATTAATGACCTTTATTCCAAATAACACAGCCCCAGATGGATCTTTCACTAAGGCCTTGGACGGTCTGAACAAGGTCCACTCAGGCAGAGACACCCCCCGGAACGATTGGTTAAATATTATGTTTGGTAAGTGGAAAGGCGTAATGATATCTGTGTTCCCTTCCATCGTCATAGCGATAGTAGTGATGGCTTCATGTGGATGCTGCTGCATCCCCTGTATCAGACAGTTATGCCTGAAGTGGATCACCACAGCACTCCAAACTGCCCCCGTCATATCAAATGGTTCTGTTAGCAGAGGAGCTACAGCTGTTGGAGGAGGATGGCGAGGAGGGTTTGGTAAGATTGGTAAGAATCTTTTTACATAATAAATGATGTAAAAAGGGTGTTGCTAATATAAATGCTTGTATATTGTTTTAATGTTATGCTTTTGTCAGGTTACTCAAGTTCAGAATAACACATAGAAGGTGACATTTGTGTGTGTGAATGTCTTCTCTAGAATAGATGCCACCACTCACATGTTATCTACTAGTCTCCTCAGGAAGTGGACTGGCCTTGCAGGGCTCAGTCCTGTGAGAAGAGAGGAGGAGATGCAACTATGCCCCTCCTTAATAAATCTACCAGAACCAGAGAAGTTGTTGGCTGAATTCTCCCAAAGGCTCTACCAGGCAGACAGTTGGACTCACGCTGACACAGTGGAGGAAATACAGTTAAAGGAGGCATTAACCTTGGGGGCAGGAAAGCTGCTGCAATATCTGAAGGAAACCGGGTTGAGTGGAAGGATATAGGTTAGGTGTTAATTATGTTATTATTATTACATTTCTTTGAATTTTGGAGGGGTCTATAACTCTGGTCCAGACCCCAGTACAGTAGGTGGCGGTAATGCACATAAAACCCCCAAAAGAAGAAGAAGAATATTGGCGGAACGATACGGGCCGGATCTTTGTGCATCTGGACGCCGCTCCGGACCCCTTGATATCCGGTAACTTGACCACTATCGGTCGGCCCGTTGTCACACCTCCAGTGTTTCAGGGTTTGTGTTCTTTCTTTCTGGTGTCCTGCTCCAGGAGGAGGTTCACCGGGGATCCCGGAGGCACGAGGCTCTCACCCGGTGTGTGGTGGACCGGCAGAGCACCGCCATGGCGCCTCGCTGGGACCGGCTGAAGGCTTTGGTCAGGTCAACGGTTTGGAGCTCGGGTCCGGCTCCGAGGTCCGTGAGCTGCTGCTCCTCCGGACCGGTGGTAGAAGGGGAGCTCTGGGAGTCGCTGCCCGGGCGTACGGCTCATCGGTGCCGAGCTGCCGGGCTCTTGTCCGGCGGCGAGAGGTGCGTGCGCACCTTCACCTGGAGGCGGCCGGTCCGGGTCCGGGTCCGGAGCAGCCGGGCGGCGCTGGAGCTCAATCATCGGGGTTAAATCTGTTCATTCTTACTATAATGCAAGTGATTAAATGTTTTCTTATTATTCTCTCCTCGATGGACTGGCGGCCTGTCCAGGGTGTCCCCTGCCTTCGCCCTATGTCAGCTGGGATAGGCTCCAGCGACCCCGCGACCCTAATGAGGATAAGCGGTATTGAAGATGGATGGATGGATTATTATTCTCTTTTTCTTTAGCATGACTTAATACTTGTTATGATCTCTCGTGTCTGTTTTTACTAAATCAAATATATATAACTTGTTTTTAATAAAGTGGCTGCACACATCAGAATATGTTCATGAAAATAAAAAGGTTAGGTTGAAATGCCGTGTAGCAACAAACTGTGATAATGGTGTTCATTGTTCCTCCAGTACTAGTGTTCATGCCTCTATAGTGGATACTGTTCCATTTGGCAGCTATAACCATGTTCTGTTCCAGAAGAAGGGGGCTGTAGTATCCTGACTACTTCCTGTTACAATAAAGATGGACGCACAGCCCCGATGACACAAGCTGGGAGGGGTTCTACTTCCCGGTGGAGAACGGTACCCTCAGGGTGGAGAACGGTACCCTCAGGGTGGTGAACGGTACCCTCAGGGTGGTAAACGGTACCCTCAGGGTGGAGAACGGTACCCTCAGGGTGGTGAACGGTACCCTCAGGGTGGTAAACGGTACCCTCAGGGTGGAGAACGGTACCCTCAGGGTGGTGAACGGTACCCTCAGGGTGGTAAACGGTACCCTCAGGGTGGAGAACGGTACCCTCAGGGTGGTGAACGTTACCCTCAGGGTGGAGAACGGTACCCTCAGGGTGGTGAACGGTACCCTCAGGGTGGAGAACGGTACCCTCAGGGGGGTGTCGGTAGTCAATACGGTTCTCCATCATCATACATGAGGTGTTCCTTCGAGTTCAGGGGGTATTGGTATTGAAAGTAGAAACATGGTCTTATGCACAGGGATTCAAGTGTTCTAAAGCAGTCTGGTTTACTAAGAGGAGTGGATACAGATGTATGAACAAGTGATTGGACAAGTGAAAGCGTTGAGGTTTCTAGGTGTGGCTCGATGATACGTTGACCTGGAGCCCGTTCAGAGGATAGTTATGAAATGAGGTGTCTTACAGGCTCAGGATGGGGAGCCAGCAGGCCGGCAATGAAACATGTGTTTGTCCCTCTGATGAGATCAGTTCTCGATTATGGCTGCGTGGTGAACTGGAGACTGGAGAGAGAACCTCTGTGGTTCCCATGTTGAAGAGCCACCAGGACTGCTTTGAGGTGGAGGTGAGAGAGAGAACCTCTGTGGTTCCCATGTTGAAGAGCCACCAGGACTGCTTTGAGGTGGAGGTGAGAGAGAGAACCTCTGTGGTTCCCATGTTGAGGAGCCACCAGGACTGCTTTGAGGTGGAGGTGAGAGAGAGAGAACCTCTGTGGTTCCCATGTTGAGGAGCCACCAGGACTGCTTTGGGTGTAGGTGAGAGAGAGAGAACCTCTGTGGTTCTCATGTTGAAGAGCCACCAGGACTGCTTTGAGGTGGAGGTGAGAGAGAGAGAACCTATGTGGTTCCCATGTTGAGGAGCCACCAGGACTGCTTTGGGTGGAGGTGAAAGAGAGAGAACCTCTGTGGTTCCCATGTTGAAGAGCCACCAGGACTGCTTTGGGTGGAGGTGAGAGAGAGAGAACCTCTGTGGTTCTCATGTTGAAGAGCCACCAGGACTGCTTTGGGTGGAGGTGAGAGAGAGAGAACCTCTGTGGTTCTCATGTTGAAGAGCCACCAGGACTGCTTTGAGGTGGAGGTGAGAGAGAGAGAACCTCTGTGGTTCCCATGTTGAGGAGCCACCAGGACTGCTTTGGGTGGATCGGTGGAGATCCGGCTCTGGCTCAAACTACCTCCTTTTGAATCAGAACCAGGTACGTTACACAGACCATAAACACAATGCAATAGTATGAGACTCCATTTATAAATAGAAAATATGAACATTTACAATAAATTATTTTAAAAAATAACAGTATGTTAAAAAAAGTATATTATTAAAGTGTCAAGTGTATTAATAGAGAAAAGATGTGCAAGAGTGTGAGGATGTAAGAGTCAGGGGGTCCTGGTCTTTATAGTCCTGAGGATGTAAGAGTCAGGGGGTCCTGGTCTTTATAGTCCTGAGGATGTAAGAGTCAGGGGGTCCTGGTCTTTATAGTCCTGAGGATGTAAGAGTCAGGGGGTCCTGGTCTTTATAGTCCTGAGGATGTGAGGGTTTACCTAGTCACACTGATGGTTTAACTGGTTTAACTGGTTTAACTAGTCATACACATTCAATGAACACAACAGAAATGATCCACAAGGTGACATGAATAAATGTAACTTTTAAATGTGATATTAAAGATATTTACATTCTGTCAGTCAAACCTCTGAAGAGTTGATGACTATCTTCACAGCATGAAGTGTTTTTATTTGACTTCAGATGTAATGCAGAGGTTTAACCAGCAGATGTTGACATGTTCCTGCATCTCCACCAACATCAACCCCTAAGACATCTCCAGTTAGGGGTTAATGTTGGTGGAGATGGGTCAGGGGTCAGGGTGGCCCTTAACCCCTAACCCAGGTCCACCAACATCAACCCCTAAGACATCTCCAGTTAGGGGTTAATGTTGGTGGAGATGGGTCAGGGGTCAGGGTGGCCCTTAACCCCTAACCCAGGTCCACCAACATCAACCCCTAAGACATCTCCACCAACATCAACCCCTAACCCATCTCCACCAACATTAACCCCCTAACGATGTTTAGGGGTTAATGTTGGTGGACCTGGGTTAGGGGTCAGGGTGGCCCTTAACCCCTAACCCATCTCCACCAACACCAACCCCCTAACGATGTTTAGAGGTTAATGTTGGTGGACCTGGGTTAGGGGTCAGGGTGGCCCTTAACCCCTAACCCATCTCCACCAACACCAACCCCCTAACGATGTTTAGAGGTTAATGTTGGTGGACCTGGGTTAGGGGTCAGGGTGGCCCTTAACCCCTAACCCATCTCCACCAACACCAACCCCCTAACGATGTTTAGAGGTTAATGTTGGTGGACCTGGGTTAGGGGTCAGGGTGGCCCTTAACCCCTAACCCATCTCCACCAACACCAACCCCCTAACGATGTTTAGAGGTTAATGTTGGTGGACCTGGGTTAGGGGTCAGGGTGGCCCTTAACCCCTAACCCATCTCCACCAACACCAACCCCCTAACGATGTTTAGAGGTTAATGTTGGTGGACCTGGGTTAGGGGTCAGGGGACCCCCTAACCCATCTCCACCAACATCAACCCCCTAACGTATGTCTACTATGTGTAGAAACGTGATGTAAAGTAAGATTTCAGATGGAATCAACAGAGTAAACCGGAAGTGCTGTCATGATATGTGGTGGACCCAAACGCAGACCAGGGAGTAGAAGGATCGTTTATTGTCAGGGAAACAGCTACAGAGGAGCAGTCAGGGAACGCCAGACAGACTGGGGACAAAAGACAGGGTCAGAGGCAAAGGCCAAACAATTCGGTTACATCTCTGAAGTAACTGGTCACCAGAGCAGCCGTCACTACCAGGTGATGAGGAACCGGTAGAGATACAGCAGGTTGATTGGTGGATGAGGAACCGGTAGAGATACAGCAGGTTGATTGGTGGATGAGGAACCGGTAGAGATACAGCAGGTTGATTGGTGGATGAGGAACCGGTAGAGATACAGCAGGTTGATTGGTGGATGAGGAACCGGTAGAGATACAGCAGGTTGATTGGTGGATGAGGAACCGGTAGAGATACAGCAGGTTGATTGGTGGATGAGGAACCGGTAGATATACAGCAGGCTGATTGGTGGATGAGGAACCGGGTTCTGATTGGTGGATGAGGAACCGGTAGAGATACAGCAGGCTGATTGGTGGATGAGGAACCGGTAGATATACAGCAGGCTGATTGGTGGATGAGGAACCGGTAGATATACAGCAGGCTGATTGGTGGATGAGGAACCGGGTTCTGATTGGTGGATGAGGAACCGGTAGAGATACAGCAGGCTGATTGGTGGATGAGGAACCGGGTTCTGATTGGTGCGTTGAAGGCAGCTTGCTGAGGTTAGTAATCAGGAAGAAGGAGGCGGTCAGTCTGAAGCCACGCCCCCACCACACTCACAGGAGGCATGGCCGAATGAAACTATTCAGTGTAAATTATAAACACTTAGTAATGATTCATTACTGTTAGAAATCTAATCTTAAAAAATCTGCATCATGAAACATTTTAATATTAAGGAAAAACTTCAGACTTAAAAGTGTATTTATTTATTTATGACTTTAAATCTTTCAATATGTAAAATGATCTTCAGGTAATGACGTAAAATACTTTTGTTCACATGACATTCTGTTTCTATGTTCCTGTGAAATAATTGATGATTTCCTGCCAACGCTGTGTGTGTGTGTGTGTGTGTGTGTGTGTGTGTGTGTGTGTGTGTAACCTTGCTGAGAACCATCTGACACACTTTGATGTGCCTGCAGATAGAGATGTTGTTTCCATGACAACCAAATGAGGAGAATTATGATTAATTTAGAGACTTTTCTTCCTCCATCTGTTTCCTCTGTGTCTCATTCGGACTGAAACATCTTCATATCATCCCCCCCCCCCCCCCCCCCCCCCCCCCCCACACACACACACACACACACACACATATATATTAGGTACACCTTTGGTCTTCCGAAGTGCCTTAATTCTTGGTAGCATAGATTGAACATATATTGGACACATTCCTCACAGAGAGCATCACCCAATTGCTGCACATACGTGATGTTGCACTGTGGTCATGAAGGGATGGAGCTGCTGGAGCGATGCTTGTGAGAACATCCCAGTAGATCAGCAGTTCTCTAAATACTCAGATCAGCAACAACCTTCAAAGTCACTTTTCTTTCTTCCCTGTTGAAATGCTCACTTTAAACATGAAGTGGTCTTCACCATGTCTCCTCAATGCAAGGACTTGCTCTATGTGGTTATCCCTAGATATATATATATATATATATATATATTTTCAGTTTA
>NC_046974.1:440000-442500 GCF_009769545.1 Cyclopterus lumpus
ATATTACTGAGGAACACAGTATAACACAGTTATAAATACTGACACCATCAGCAGGAGGTTCTTGTTTCCACTTGGCCGATTTCTGGCGTCATATCAGAGAACAAGAAGAGAGAGGAAGGAAGGAGGGAGGGAGGAGGAAGAGCCGAGGGAGGAGAGAAGGAGGAGGAACTAGTACAGAGAGGAGGGAGGGAGGAGGAAGAGCCGAGGGAGGAGAGAAGGAGGAGGAACTAGTACAGAGAGGAGGGAGGGAGGAGGAAGAGCCGAGGGAGGAGAGAAGGAGGAGGAACTAGTACAGAGAGGAGGGAGGGAGGAGGAAGAGCCGAGAGAGAAGGGAGGGACGAGGAAGAAGAGCAGCAAGGAGGAGGGAGACTAGAGAAAAGAAGAGAGACAGATACAAAATAGATGAACAGATAACCAGTTTAACAGTCAGATAACCAGTCAGATAACCAGGTAAACAGTCAGATAACCAGTCAGATAACCAGGTAAACAGTCAGATAACCAGTCAGATAACCAGGTGAATTCAGGAGGAACGTCTTTGATACAGATGGAGTCTGAAGAGAATCTAATCAATGTTTTTCTGCTGCTGCTGATCGGATCCCACTTCACCGTGGTAAATATATGATGTTTCTATTTATATTCTATTGTCTTCTGTTTAAATTATAATGTCATCTGTTTATCTTCTATTGTCATCTGTTTATCTCCTGTTCTTTTCTATTGTCTTCTGTTTATATTATATTGTCTTCTGTTTATATTCTACTATCTCCTGTTTTCTATTGTCTTCTGTTTATATTCTATTATCTTCTGTTTATATTCTACTGTCTTCTGGTCTATTGTATTTTCTTCTATTTATATTCTTTTGTCTTTTCTTTTCTACTGTCCTCTCATATTCTACTGTATTGTTAAATGTTACCTCTTCACCTTCCATGATGTTTTACACCTTGAGCACAAGGACAAGGCACCTGGACTCAAAGAAGAAGTCATAAGACTTTGATGGAGGTTAACCTCACTGTGACCTCATGTACCAGGACCCAGAACCCTCTCCACCATTAGGGACCCAGAACCCTCTCCACCATTAGGGACCCAGAACCCTCTCCACCATTAGGGACCCAGGACCCTCTGCACCATTAGAGACTCAGGACACTCTGCACAAAAATGTACCCAGGATATTCTGCACCAGGATTGACCCAGAACATTCTGCACCAGGATGGACTCAGGACCCTCTGCACCAGGATGGACCCAAGGCACTCTAAACCAGGATGGACCCAGGTCATTCTGCACAAGGAGGAACCCAGGACACTCTACACAAGGAGGAAACCAGGACCCTCTGCACCAGGATGGACCCAAGGCACTCTAAACCAGGATGGACCCAGGTCATTCTGCACAAGGAGGAACCCAGGACACTCTGCACCAGGATGGACCAAGGACACTCTGCACCAGGATGGACCCAAGACACTCTAAACCAGGATGGACCTAGGTCACTCTGCACCAGGATGGACCCAAGACACTCTAAACCAGGATGGACCCAGGACACTCTGCACCAGGATGGACTCAGGACACTCTGCACAAGGAGGAAACCAGGACCCTCTGCACAAGGCGGAACCCAGGACACTCTGCACAAGGATGGACCCAGGACACTCTGCACCAGGATGGACCCAGGACACTCTGCACCAGGATGGACTCTGGACCCTCTGCACAAGGAGGAACCCAGGACCCTCTGCACAAGGCGGAACCCAGGACACTCTGCACAAAGAGGAACCCAGGACACTCTAAACCAGGATGGACCCAGGTCACTCTGCACCAGGATGGACTCAGGATACTCTGCACAAGGAGGAACCCAGGACCCTCTGCACAAGGCGGAACCCAGGACACTCTGCACAAAGAGGAACCCAGGACACTCTAAACCAGGATGGACCCAGGTCACTCTGCACCAGGATGGACTCAGGATACTCTGCACAAGGAGGAACCCAGGACCCTCTGCACAAGGCGGAACCCAGGACACTCTGCACAAAGAGGAACCCAGGACACTCTAAACCAGGATGGACCCAGGTCACTCTGCACCAGGATGGACTCAGGATACTCTGCACAAGGAGGAACCCAGGACCCTCTGCACAAGGCGGAACCCAGGACACTCTGCACAAAGAGGAACCCAGGACACTCTAAACCAGGATGGACCCAGGTCACTCTGCACCAGGATGGACTCAGGATACTCTGCACAAGGAGGAACCCAGGACCCTCTGCACAAGGCGGAACCCAGGACACTCTGCACAAAGAGGAACCCAGGACACTCTAAACCAGGATGGACCCAGGTCACTCTGCACCAGGATGGACTCAGGATACTCTGCACAAGGAGGAACCCAGGACACTCTGCACAAGGAGGAACCCAGGACCCTCTAAACCAGGATGGACCCAGGACCCTCTTCATAAGGAGGAACCCTTTAGGCATCATAAGGTTCTCCAAGGCATCTACAGACTTTCTGACATGTCACATTTGCTAACTGTG
>NC_046974.1:452500-462500 GCF_009769545.1 Cyclopterus lumpus
GGTTTAATGCACTTATTGTAAGTTACTTTGGATAAAAGTGTCAGCTAAATGACATGGCTTGTAATGTAACGTAACGTAATGTAATGTAATCATTGTCTTTATGCAAATCCACAACATTTACATAGTCAAATGATCCGGTAGAAAAGTATACGTGGTGTATTTATTTAACATGTGATAACAATAAAATATTTCACCAGTCAACTAGGAACAAACTGTAAAAAAAAACAATAACAATATCCACTAGATGGCTAAACAACAGATTGAGTTCTTGAGAGTTTACAAGGTTCACCTGAATGCATCATGATGAGACATTTGGGGCAGATTGGAAAATGTACCTTGGAGTTACAACAACTTCCTCTTTCTTGGCGAACTGCATGAAATGGGTGTGTAATGACGCCACGTAAAGGCCGTTCAAGGACAACTCACCATTTTAATAACTTTTCAACATAAAGGTATTCAGATCATTCTGTCCAAATTAGAAGTTGATCTAAAAAGATTTGTAGGAGGATTTTGTTCATTTATAACGCCTGAAAACGATGAAAATGATTAAAAAACAGAAATTGGCCGATTCACCCCCTAGTATTTGAATAGAATGAAAATCACAGGGTGAGTTAAAGGATGAGATGTGAACATTAATAGAAATTTGGTGATGATAGCCAAAGTGAAGTTATGTGTATTGATGTACTACGCCACGCCCCTTAGAGGTTCATTGGTCCATATCTTCTAAACACAATGAGATATCAAGAAACTTTTGAGAACTTTTGATGACAAAGATCCAATAAGGACCCACAGAAACTGTGGTATCAATCAGACAGAGCGTCTAGGAGGAGTTTGCAATGATGTGTTTTTCACAAAATTCAAAATGGCAAAATATCTAAAGGCCTTCGCTGGCCTGATGTTGTCGGTGCTCGGGCCCTAAAAATGATAAAGCTACATCTACTACCTCAACCACAACACACTCAGCGTGTGGCAGGGAAGTCTGTCACAAACTACAGGAGAACCACAACAACCACAGACCCCCAAGATGCCACCCTTCCAGACAGCCTCAACACCTTCTATGCCAGGTTCAACAGGCTGAATACAGACAAACCCTCAAAAGCCCCTCTGTCCCCACGGACATTGCCTTCCAGGTGACACACACACAGGCCCTGAAGGCTTTGAAGAAGGTGAACCCCCACAAGGCTGTGGGACCCGATGGAGTTCCTCCCAAAGATCTGAAGGCCTGTGGGGAACAACTAGCTGGTATGTATGCTGACATCTTCAACCTGTCACTATCACAGGCTGTAGTCCCCCATATCTTCAAATCCTCCATCATCATACCAGTCCCCAAAGGACCAGACACACCCACTCTGAATGACTTCAGGCCAGTGGCACTCACACCAGTCGCCATGAAGTGCCTAGAGAAACTAGTTCACATGGTCCCAGACACTGTCGACCCCCTCCAGTTTGCCTACCGCCCCAACCGATCAGTGGACGACGCGGTAGCAATAGCTCTACACCACACTCTGCAACTCCTGGAAAGCAGCAGGACGTATGCCAGGATGCTTTTCCTGGACTACGTTCTGCCTCCAATACAATCCACCGGGGAAAACCGATCGAGAAGCTGACAGACCTCGGCGTCCCAACTCCCACCAGAGGCAGACAGCTGCAGATTCATTGGACTGCAGGTCACATCTGACCTGAGCTGGACTCTCAACACCACAGCCACTGTGAAAAAAGCCCAGCAAGGCTTTATTTCATCAGGCTGCTCAGGAAAGCCGGTCTGAACCGTCGCCCTCTCACCCTACAGAGGACTGGTAGAGAGCATCCTCACCGCAGGCATCACTGTCTGGTATGGAACACCACACAGGCAGAGAGGAAGGCTCTGCAAAGAGGATCACAGGGACAACACTTCCTCCCATGGACTCCATATATGTGCAGCGCTGTCGTAAAAGAGCAGAGGGAATCATCAGAGACTCACTCCACCCAGCTCACTCTCTGCTCACTCCACCAGCTCACTCTCTGCTCAGACACAAACAATGCTGGTCCAACCTGAGACACAGCAGAGCGGACAGCATCATCACCCACAGAACACTCTTCTTCAACAGCTTCTTCCCGGCCACAGTCAGACTGATGGCAACACAAATCCACTGTAACTAAGAACCCAACACTACCTCACTACACTTATGTGCAATATGTGTCATTTTATTACTTAAAACAATATAATTTAAAACGGTCTAATTTAACACCCTTCTGTATAGATCACCACTTCTGTACAGTGTTCTCTTTTATATTGTATATCTTGTATCTTGTATTTATATGTTATATCTTGTATTCTGAAACGCTGACTCGGAGAGCCCTGCATAAGAACTCCAATGTGTCTGGACTGTTGTACCAGGCACAAATAAAAATCTTGAATTGAATCTTGAATCTGTAGTAGTTATATGGTAATATGTGTTATGATGTTATTGGATTGTTTAGGTTCAGAATATGAGTCAGTCTATCGAGCTCCTGGACCAGAGGACTCAGAGAGATCTGCAGTTCTTGGAGAAGATGGAAGTTCAGCTGAAGGGTCTGGAAAACAAATTCAAACAGGTGGAAGACGGACACGAGAGCAACATCGCCAGACAGTACAAGGTACCGCCCATATTATGACATCATGACCTAAACTACCAACGCCCAACCTTTATGAAGTCATGTCACTAACGGACCGATCAACAACTCAGCAAAGCACTCTGTAAACGATTAGCGATACATTTCAAAGGCCAGACCGCCAAACTACAATAGAAGGGATTCTATTTTTAATCAGGTTGTGGGAAGGTTTGGGTTCCACGTGCACTCAATGCACATTAACAATTCAACTCAGTTTATTTTGTAAAGCCCAAAATCATGAATCACAAACTCTCCTCAGAGGGCTTTACAATCTGTACACATACGACATCCCTGACCTTTGACCTCACATCAGATCAGGAAAAACTCCCAAAAAACTGTAGAGCAATAATAATAATAATTGCACTTTATATTTAGCAATCTCAAAGTGCTACAGAGCAGAAAGCAGAACAAGAACATTTTAAGATAAATTGAAAATAAATTTAAAAGCAGAGCCTATAAAGGATATTTTAGCAGTAAGCTTTCTTAAAAAGGTGAGATTTCAGGTCACGTTTAAAAGCCTCTGCAGTCTGTGGGGCCCTCAGATGGTCGGGGAGCTGCAGAGGAAAAGGCCCGATCGCCCATAGTGCGGAGCTTGGTTCTGGGGACTTGGAGGGTGTATTTGGTTGCAGAACGGAGGGTGAAAGAGGAGGTCTGGAGGCTGAATGAGGAGGTCTGGAGGGTGAAAGAGGAGGTCTGGAGGCTGAATGAGGAGGTCTGGAGGGTGAAAGAGGAGGTCTGGAGGCTGAATGAGGAGGTCTGGAGGGTGAAAGAGGAGGTCTGGAGGCTGAATGAGGAGGTCTGGAGGGTGAAAGAGGAGGTCTGGAGGGTGAATGAGGAGGTCTGGAGGCTGAATGAGGAGGTCTGGAGGGTGAATGAGGAGGTCTGGAGGCTGAATGAGGAGGTCTGGAGGCTGAATGAGGAGGTCTGGAGGCTGAATGAGGAGGTCTGGAGGGTGAAAGAGGAGGTCTGGAGGCTGAATGAGGAGGTCTGGAGGCTGAATGAGGAGGTCTGGAGGCTGAATGAGGAGGTCTGGAGGGTGAGTAGTTCTTTTAGGTATTGGGGGGCATGTCCGTGAATGCACTGATGAGTGATGAGGGAGAGTTTATACTCAATTCTGAGTGGGATGGGGAGCCAGTGTAATGATTTCAGAACGTGGGTGATGTGGTCGTATTTGCAGACTCTTAACAGGATCCTGGCAGCGCTGTTCTGAATATGTTGCAGTCTCTGGATGTTCCTGTTAGAGATTCCGATGAGGAGAGCATTACAGTAATCCAGTCTGGACGAGACAAAGGCGTGGACAAGCTTCTCTGCATCTGTCAGGGTGAGTGTTGGATGGAGTTGGGCGATGTTCCTGAGGTGATAGAAAGCTGTCTTGCAGAGGTGTTTGATGTGGGTGTCAAAAGTGAGCTTGGGGTCCATTTTAACACCTAGGTTGGTGACAGATAGAGGGACGTTTTGACCAAAAAAGGTGATACAGGTGATGGTGGAAGAGCGGAGCTGATGTGGTGTGCCAACTAGGATGGCTTCTGTTTTTGAACTGTTTAGCTGAAGAAAATTGAGTTTCATTCACGCCTCTATGTCCTTCAGGCAGGTGGTGAGTGTGGCTATAGAGTGTAAAGCAGAAGAAGTGGGGGTTGTCCTCCTATAGAGCTGTGTGTCATCAGCATAGCAGTGATAGGATACCCCATGCCTGCTGATTATATTACCCAGGGGAAGCAGATAGAGGGTGAAGAGAGTGGGGCCCAGCACTGAGCCCTGAGGGACACCGCAGGTGACCTTGTGGGTGTATGATTTTGCTTTGCCCAGGGTAACATATTCCGTTCGGTCGGACAGATATGAGGTGAACCAGTTATGTATTTTATCAGAGAGTCCAATGGTGTATTTCAGACGGTGAAGGAGCATGTTGTGGTCAACTGTATCAAAAGCAGCTGTTAGGTCCAGGAGGATGAGTAGAGATGGGGAACCGGTATCTGCTGCCATCATGAGGTCATTGGTGACCCTGACCAAGGCTGTTTCAGTGCTATGGCCAGGGCGGAAACCAGACTGAAACTTCTCAAAAAGGTTATTGTCTTTGAGGTGATCGTGAAGTTGTGTTGCAACTGTTTTTTCCAGAACTTTGGACAGAAATGGAAGATTTGAAATGGGCCTGTAATTGGAGAAAACTTCTGGATCCAGGGTGGTTTGTTTTAGTAGTGGTCTGATGACAGCAGGTTTTAACGCAGATGGGATATGGCCGGCCAGGAGGGAGTGGTTTATGATCTTGGTGATTAATGGAGAGATGGCAGAGGTGTTTGTCTTTAGCAGAGCTGATGGGAAAGGGTCCAGAGCACAGGAGGTTGTCTTTGTGTGACAATGGAGAAGGAGCAAAGAGGCTGGACAAACTCAGATGGTGGGTCGTTGGTTGTGAGAGGCAGGACAGCAGTGTCAGAGAGGTGTGAGCGGATGTTTTCAACTTTTTGTCAGAAAAAAGTGATGTGCATATTGCACCTATCCTCAGTGGCCTCAGGATGGACAAGTGAAGGCGGTTTGAGAAGATGATTTACAGTAAAGAAAAGTTGTTTAGAGTTACCGGGGCTGTTGTTGATAATGGTGGAATAAAACTTGGACTGTGCATCTCTCAGAGCTTCTGCATAGGCCTTCCTGTGCTCTCTATATGCCTGTTTGTGAACAGTCAGCCCAGAAGCCTTGAGCCGCCGCTCGACGACACGCCCAGCAGCCTTCATATTGTGCAGCTCGCAGGTGTACCAGGGTGCTGAGCGCGAGAAGGAGACTGACCTGGATTTTATGGGGGCGTGAAGGTCCAGAAGACTGCTCAGGGACTGGTTGTAGGAATCCACTAAGTCAGTGCCAGAGAGGAATTCGGTAGAGCCAGAGGAGAGAAATGTAAGGTCCAGAGCCAGGGCATCCATGTTAATGTTTTTCAGATTTCTGAACAGAGGAGGATCCCTCTCCCCGGATGGACAGATGAATAGATGTCATGTGACCAGATGAACAGAGTTACAGAGTTACATAAACACATTACATGAATATGACAGAATGTATGAATATGAGTAGTAGCAGGGTCACCAGGCAGGAGGCATCGCGAAAGAGGCCAGATCAATGAGGTCGGCCTTTGAGGCAGGAGGCACAGAGAAGGAGGCAGGACCTTTGGGAAGGAGGCAGGGCCTTTGTGTGATGCACATATTGACAGTGAACGCATCCTGTGAAGCTGATAGAAGCTCCTGCTCTGCTAATGTGCTGCTCATGCTATTCTATCACATTAGTACTTAATATATGTGTTATGAGCTTTTGGAGAACAAACATTGGAACATTCTAGAGAGAGCGCCATTGTGCAGAAGAAATTGAATAATTCAGTACATTACAATTTCTAGTAGGAGTATTGATTTTGCATTTCTCAAAACAATAGGTTCAGCATATTTAGGCCTATTTAAAATATCTATACAACAATTCATAAACATAGAATCAATATGGTCTTTTTAAAGTTACCAGCCTCCTTGGAATAAACAAATGAAAGTCATGGAAGTTGGTTTACTTGTTCTCAGGTCCATCAGAAAGTTGATGAACAGGTGTTAAAATGAGCCCTTATGAGGGAATATTCAGCAACTTGATGAACACTTTCTGGCTTTTGATGGTGAAATGAGTTCACACGCATGTTTCCTGAGACTGAGACACATCCATGAGTATCTTCAGGAGGACTGAGCGGTCCTCGTAGAATTCTAAGGATCCTGAACATTTGAACGTCTCTTTATCAGGATTCAATAACGTAGCATCCTTGATATCCTTTGAAGGATCTTTCCTTGACTTTGAGAAACACTTCTGTCTGGCCGGTTGTTGATCTCTGCTCTCTGTTTATCAGTCCATCAAAGCAAAGATGGAGGAGTTGCGTCCTCTGATCCTGGTCCTGGAGGCCTACAAGGAGGACGCTTTGCTGGTCCGACAGTTTAAGGAGGAGGTGGCCAATGTGACAGAGCTGCTGGGATCTCTTCAGGAACAACTGGGAGGTCTGGACTACCAGGAGCTCCACAGTCGAGTGATGGACCTGGAGGACCGGCTCAGGGCCTGCATGCAGAGGCTGGGTGAGTAAACAACAGAGGGCTGAACCGACACCGGGAAAGTAACGACGTCAAACACAGAATATAACAGAATACCCAAGACAGGGTCCCATTGAATCTATTTCTTAAGTAGATCTCTCAGGAAACTGTTTGTGGATTATCAGACCAAAAGGGACTCCACATGACTAACTCAATTCACCTCAACAAATCCCAGCTGTAGTTAGGTGTTCCCCTTATTTTGTCCACCCTGTACGTTTGTGCTCCTGTTATTTGGTTTGTTATTCATGACATCATTATTTTCAGCCTGTGGGAAGCTGACAGGGATCTCTGAGCCAATCACCATCAAGACGTCTGGATCGAGGTTCGGATCATGGATGACCGACCCCCTCGCTCCGGCTGGAGACAGCAGAGTGAGTCAACAACAACAACAACAGTTTCATCTTCATCTCAATAAACATTCTAGATTCACAGAATCACACAACAGGACCGGAATTTGGGTTCATAGTGGACTCGTATTAAGACCAGTGGGTTCATAGTGGACTCGTCTTACGACCAGTCGGTTCATAGTGGACTCGTCTTACGACCAGTGGGTTCATAGTGGACTCGTATTAAGACCAGTGGGTTCATAGTGGACTCGTATTAAGACCAGTCGGTTCATAGTGGACTCGTCTTACGACCAGTGGGTTCATAGTGGACTCGTCTTAAGACCAGTCGGTTCATAGTGGACTCGTCTTACGGCCAGTGGGTTCATAGTGGACTCGTCTTACGACCAGTGGATTCATAGTGGACTCGTCTTAAGACCAGTGGATTCATAGTGGACTCATCTTAAGACCAGTGGGTTCATAGTGGACTTGTCTTACGACCAGTCGGTTCATAGTGGACTCGTCTTACGACCAGTGGGTTCATAGTGGACTCGTCTTACGACCAGTGGATTCATAGTGGACTCGTCTTAAGACCAGTGGATTCATAGTGGACTCATCTTAAGACCAGTGGGTTCATAGTGGACTCGTCTTACGACCAGTCGGTTCATAGTGGACTCGTCTTACGACCAGTGGGTTCATAGTGGACTCGTCTTACGACCAGTGGGTTCATAGTGGACTCGTCTTACGACCAGTGGGTTCATAGTGGACTCGTCTTACGACCAGTGGGTTCATAGTGGACTCGTCTTACGGCCAGTGGGTTCATAGTGGACTCGTCTTACGACCAGTGGGTTCATAGTGGACTCGTCTTACGACCAGTGGGTTCATAGTGGACTCGTCTTACGACCAGTGGGTTCATAGTGGACTCGTCTTACGACCAGTGGGTTCATAGTGGACTCGTCTTACGACCAGTGGGTTCATAGTGGACTCGTCTTACGACCAGTCGGTTCATAGTGGACTCGTCTTACGACCAGTGGGTTCATAGTGGACTCGTCTTACGACCAGTCGGTTCATAGTGGACTCGTCTTACGACCAGTGGGTTCATAGTGGACTCGTCTTACGACCAGTGGATTCATAGTGGACTCATCTTAAGACCAGTGGGTTCATAGTGGACTCGTCTTACGACCAGTGGGTTCATAGTGGACTCGTCTTACGACCAGTGGATTCATAGTGGACTCGTCTTAAGACCAGTGGGTTCATAGTGGACTCGTCTTACGACCAGTCGGTTCATAGTGGACTCGTCTTACGACCAGTGGGTTCATAGTGGACTCGTCTTACGACCAGTCGGTTCATAGTGGACTCGTCTTACGACCAGTGGGTTCATAGTGGACTCGTATTAAGACCAGTGGGTTCATAGTGGACTCGTCTTAAGACCAGTCGGTTCATAGTGGACTCGTCTTACGACCAGTGGGTTCATAGTGGACTCGTATTAAGACCAGTGGGTTCATAGTGGACTCGTATTAAGACCAGTGGGTTCATAGTGGACTCGTCTTAAGACCAGTCGGTTCATAGTGGACTCGTCTTACGACCAGTGGGTTCATAGTGGACTCGTCTTAAGACCAGTCGGTTCATAGTGGACTCGTCTTACGGCCAGTGGGTTCATAGTGGACTCGTCTTACGACCAGTGGATTCATAGTGGACTCGTCTTAAGACCAGTGGATTCATAGTGGACTCATCTTAAGACCAGTGGGTTCATAGTGGACTTGTCTTACGACCAGTCGGTTCATAGTGGACTCGTCTTACGACCAGTGGGTTCATAGTGGACTCGTCTTACGACCAGTGGATTCATAGTGGACTCGTCTTAAGACCAGTGGATTCATAGTGGACTCATCTTAAGACCAGTGGGTTCATAGTGGACTCGTCTTACGACCAGTCGGTTCATAGTGGACTCGTCTTACGACCAGTGGGTTCATAGTGGACTCGTCTTACGACCAGTGGGTTCATAGTGGACTCGTCTTACGACCAGTGGGTTCATAGTGGACTCGTCTTACGGCCAGTGGGTTCATAGTGGACTCGTCTTACGACCAGTGGGTTCATAGTGGACTCGTCTTACGACCAGTGGGTTCATAGTGGACTCGTCTTACGACCAGTGGGTTCATAGTGGACTCGTCTTACGACCAGTGGGTTCATAGTGGACTCGTCTTACGACCAGTCGGTTCATAGTGGACTCGTCTTACGACCAGTGGGTTCATAGTGGACTCGTCTTAAGACCAGTCGGTTCATAGTGGACTCGTCTTACGGCCAGTGGGTTCATAGTGGACTCGTCTTACGACCAGTGGATTCATAGTGGACTCGTCTTAAGACCAGTGGGTTCATAGTGGACTCGTCTTACGACCAGTCGGTTCATAGTGGACTCGTCTTACGACCAGTGGGTTCATAGTGGACTCGTCTTACGACCAGTGGGTTCATAGTGGACTCGTCTTACGACCAGTCGGTTCATAGTGGACTCGTCTTACGACCAGTGGATTCATAGTGGACTCGTCTTACGACCAGTGGGTTCATAGTGGACTCGTCTTACGACCAGTCGGTTCATAGTGGACTCAGGTCTGGTGTCTTCACATTGACACAAAATATATCTCAATACATCTTTAGATTACTTTTGGTTTCTTCCTTCATAGGTGTGGTACATGGATGGTTACCATAACAACCGCTTTGTGAGGGAGTACCAGTCGATGAGTGACTTCATGACGACGGATAACTTCACCTCCCACCGCCTGCCCCACCCCTGGTCTGGTACTGGTCAGGTGGTTTATAACGGATCCATTTACTTCAACAAGTTTCAGAGTCACACGATCATCAAGTTCGACTTCAGCTCGTCGCTCATCAGCCGCTCCCGACAGCTGGACTTCGCCGGCTACAACAACATGTACCATTACTCCTGGGGGGGGCACTCCGACA
>NC_046974.1:467500-505000 GCF_009769545.1 Cyclopterus lumpus
GTGTCCTGAAGAGGCAGAATATTTTAATATTTGAACGGTTTCTGAAGCTGAACATGTGAAGGAAGAGAAGGGGTACAAGAAAGGTACAGAAGAAATATAATAATAATAATAATAATAATAAGTTTAATAATAAAGATTCAAAGAACAATAGTTGGAACTAAAAGAGCATTTCCTTCTGAAAATGGGTTAGAATACTGAAAGCTGAAATATTAAAAGAAATTTTAAAAAAAGCTGAAAATATCGAAAAGGGAAACTTCCTGCTGAAAAGAGTTGAACATCCCTGGAGTGGAAATGTATAACTGGAAAAGATGGAAGCAAAACGGCAACATCTAAATAATCCAAGACGTGAATCACAATCCAAGAAACGAGAGAGAGGAAAATGACAGAAATCAATTGAAAGATAGAGGGAGAAAGAGAAATTGAGAGAGAGAGAGAGAGAGAGAAAATGTGAAAAGAAAGGGAGAGAAAGAGACAGACAGACTTAATTTATTTGAAAAAACAAGCAGTCTAAAAAAAACTCAAGACCTTGAAATATAAAAACAATGTATAAAACATTTAAAACATTCCTCTAAACACAATTCAATGACTAACTAACAGAAACACAGAAGTGGCACCTCTGTACTGGTCTTGTTAGACCTTAGTGCTGATAAAGGACTCATCTCTGTACTGGTCTTGTTAGACCTTAGTGCTGATAAAGGACTCATCTCTGTACTGGTCTTGTTAGACCTTAGTGCTGATAAAGGACTCATCTCCGTACTGGTCTTGTTAGACCTTAATGCTGATAAAGGACTCATCTCTGTACTGGTCTTGTTAGACCTTAGTGCTGATAAAGGACTCATCTCTGTACTGGTCTTGTTAGACCTTAGTGCTGATAAAGGACTCATCTCTGTACTGGTCTTGTTAGACCTTAGTGCTGATAAAGGACTCATCTCCGTACTGGTCTTGTTAGACCTTAATGCTGATAAAGGACTCATCTCTGTACTGGTCTTGTTAGACCTTAGTGCTGATAAAGGACTCATCTCTGTACTGGTCTTGTTAGACCTTAGTGCTGATAAAGGACTCATCTCTGTACTGGTCTTGTTAGACCTTAGTGCTGATAAAGGACTCATCTCCGTACTGGTCTTGTTAGACCTTAATGCTGATAAAGGACTCATCTCTGTACTGGTCTTGTTAGACCTTAGTGCTGATAAAGGACTCATCTCTGTACTGGTCTTGTTAGACCTTAGTGTTGATAAAGGACTCATCTCTGTACTGGTCTTGTTAGACCTTAGTGCTGATAAAGGACTCATCTCTGTACTGGTCTTGTTAGACCTTAGTGCTGATAAAGGACTCATCTCTGTACTGGTCTTGTTAGACCTTAGTGCTGATAAAGGACTCATCTCTGTACTGGTCTTGTTAGACCTTAGTGTTGATAAAGGACTCATCTCTGTACTGGTCTTGTTAGACCTTAGTGCTGATAAAGGACTCATCTCTGTACTGGTCTTGTTAGACCTTAGTGCTGATAAAGGACTCATCTCTGTACTGGTCTTGTTAGACCTTAGTGCTGATAAAGGACTCATCTCCGTACTGGTCTTGTTAGACCTTAATGCTGATAAAGGACTCATCTCCGTACTGGTCTTGTTAGACCTTAGTGCTGATAAAGGACTCATCTCTGTACTGGTCTTGTTAGACCTTAGTGCTGATAAAGGACTCATCTCTGTACTGGTCTTGTTAGACCTTAGTGCTGATAAAGGACTCATCTCTGTACTGGTCTTGTTGGACCTTAGTCCTGATAAAGGACTCATCTCTGTACTGGTCTTGTTAGACCTTAGTGCTGATAAAGGACTCATCTCTGTACTGGTCTTGTTAGACCTTAGTGCTGATAAAGGACTCATCTCCGTACTGGTCTTGTTAGACCTTAATGCTGATAAAGGACTCATCTCTGTACTGGTCTTGTTAGACCTTAGTGCTGATAAAGGACTCATCTCTGTACTGGTCTTGTTAGACCTTAGTGCTGATAAAGGACTCATCTCTGTACTGGTCTTGTTAGACCTTAGTGCTGATAAAGGACTCATCTCTGTACTGGTCTTGTTGGACCTTAGTCCTGATAAAGGACTCATCTCTGTACTGGTCTTGTTAGACCTTAGTGCTGATAAAGGACTCATCTCTGTACTGGTCTTGTTGGACCTTAGTGCTGACAAAGGACTCATCTCTGTACTGGTCTTGTTAGACCTTAGTGCTGATAAAGGACTCATCTCTGTACTGGTCTTGTTAGACCTTAGTGCTGATAAAGGACTCATCTCTGTACTGGTCTTGTTAGACCTTAGTGCTGATAAAGGACTCATCTCTGTACTGGTCTTGTTAGACCTTAGTGCTGATAAAGGACTCATCTCTATACTGGTATTGTTAGACCTTAGTGCTGATAAAGGACTCATCTCTGTACTGGTCTTGTTAGACCTTAGTGCTGATAAAGGACTCATCTCTGTACTGGTCTTGTTAGACCTTAGTGCTGATAAAGGACTCATCTCTGTACTGGTCTTGTTGGACCTTCGTGCTGATAAAGGACTCATCTCTGTACTGGTCTTGTTAGACCTTAGTGCTGATAAAGGACTCATCTCTGTACTGGTCTTGTTAGACCTTAGTGCTGATAAAGGACTCATCTCTGTACTGGTCTTGTTAGACCTTAGTGCTGATAAAGGACTCATCTCTGTACTGGTCTTGTTAGACCTTAGTGCTGATAAAGGACTCATCTCTATACTGGTATTGTTAGACCTTAGTGCTGATAAAGGACTCATCTCTGTACTGGTCTTGTTAGACCTTAGTGCTGATAAAGGACTCATCTCTGTACTGGTCTTGTTAGACCTTAGTGTTGATAAAGGACTCATCTCTGTACTGGTCTTGTTAGACCTTAGTGCTGATAAAGGACTCATCTCTGTACTGGTCTTGTTAGACCTTAGTGCTGATAAAGGACTCATCTCTGTACTGGTCTTGTTAGACCTTAGTGCTGATAAAGGACTCATCTCTGTACTGGTCTTGTTAGACCTTAGTGCTGATAAAGGACTCATCTCTGTACTGGTCTTGTTAGACCTTAGTGCTGATAAAGGACTCATCTCTATACTGGTCTTGTTAGACCTTAGTGCTGATAAAGGACTCATCTCTGTACTGGTCTTGTTAGACCTTAGTGCTGATAAAGGACTCATCTCTGTACTGGTCTTGTTAGACCTTAGTGTTGATAAAGGACTCATCTCTGTACTGGTCTTGTTAGACCTTAGTGCTGATAAAGGACTCATCTCTGTACTGGTCTTGTTAGACCTTAGTGTTGATAAAGGACTCATCTCTATACTGGTATTGTTAGACCTTAGTGCTGATAGAGGAATCATCTCCGTACTGGTCTTGTTAGACCTTAGTGCTGATAAAGGACTCATCTCCGTACTGGTCTTGTTAGACCTTAGTGCTGATAAAGGACTCATCTCTGTACTTGTCTTGTTAGACCTTAGTGCTGATAAAAGACTCATCTCCGTAGTGGTCTTGTTAGACCTTAGTGCTGATAAAGGACTCATCTCCGTAGTGGTCTTGTTAGACCTTAGTGCTGATAAAGGACTCATCTCCGTACTGGTCTTGTTAGACCTTAGTGCTGATAAAGGACTCATCTCTGTACTGGTCTTGTTAGACCTTAGTGCTGATAAAGGACTCATCTCTGTACTGGTCTTGTTAGACCTTAGTGCTGATAAAGGACTCATCTCTGTACTGGTCTTGTTAGACCTTAGTGCTGATAAAGGACTCATCTCTGTACTGGTCTTGTTAGACCTTAGTGCTGGTAAAGGACTCATCTCTGTACTGGTCTTGTTAGACCTTAGTGTTGATAAAGGACTCATCTCTGTACTGGTCTTGTTAGACCTTAGTGTTGATAAAGGACTCATCTCTGTACTGGTCTTGTTAGACCTTAGTGTTGATAAAGGACTCATCTCTGTACTGGTCTTGTTAGACCTTAGTGCTGATAAAGGACTCATCTCTGTACTGGTCTTGTTAGACCTTAGTGTTGATAATGGACTCATCTCTGTACTGGTCTTGTTAGACCTTAGTGCTGATAAAGGACTCATCTCTGTACTGGTCTTGTTAGACCTTAGTGTTGATAATGGACTCATCTCCGTACTGGTCTTGTTAGACCTTAGTGCTGATAAAGGACTCATCTCTGTACTGGTCTTGTTAGACCTTAGTGCTGATAAAGGACTCATCTCTGTACTGGTCTTGTTAGACCTTAGTGCTGATAAAGGACTCATCTCTGTACTGGTCTTGTTAGACCTTAGTGCTGATAAAGGACTCATCTCTATACTGGTCTTGTTAGACCTTAGTGCTGATAAAGGACTCATCTCTGTACTGGTCTTGTTAGACCTTAGTGCTGATAAAGGACTCATCTCTGTACTGGTCTTGTTAGACCTTAGTGTTGATAAAGGACTCATCTCTGTACTGGTCTTGTTAGACCTTAGTGTTGATAAAGGACTCATCTCTGTACTGGTCTTGTTAGACCTTAGTGCTGATAAAGGACTCATCTCTGTACTGGTCTTGTTAGACCTTAGTGTTGATAAAGGACTCATCTCTGTACTGGTCTTGTTAGACCTTAGTGTTGATAAAGGACTCATCTCTGTACTGGTCTTGTTAGACCTTAGTGTTGATAAAGGACTCATCTCTGTACTGGTCTTGTTAGACCTTAGTGCTGATAAAGGACTCATCTCCGTAGTGGTCTTGTTAGACCTTAGTGCTGATAAAGGACTCATCTCCGTACTGGTCTTGTTAGACCTTAGTGCTGATAAAGGACTCATCTCCGTACTGGTCTTGTTAGACCTTAGTGCTGATAAAGGACTCATCTCTGTACTGGTCTTGTTAGACCTTAGTGCTGATAAAGGACTCATCTCTGTACTGGTCTTGTTAGACCTTAGTGCTGATAAAGGACTCATCTCTGTACTGGTCTTGTTAGACCTTAGTGCTGGTAAAGGACTCATCTCTGTACTGGTCTTGTTAGACCTTAGTGTTGATAAAGGACTCATCTCTATACTGGTCTTGTTAGACCTTAGTGTTGATAAAGGACTCATCTCTGTACTGGTCTTGTTAGACCTTAGTGCTGATAAAGGACTCATCTCTGTACTGGTCTTGTTAGACCTTAGTGTTGATAATGGACTCATCTCCGTACTGGTCTTGTTAGACCTTAGTGCTGATAAAGGACTCATCTCTGTAGTGGTTTCGCCTCAATGACCACCAACGTTAATCACGGAGTTCCACAAGGTTCTGTGCTTGGACCAATTTTATTTACCTTATATATGCTTCCTTTGGGCAACATTATCAGGAAACACTCCATAAACTTTCATTGCTATGCAGACGATACTCAATTATATCTATGGATCAAACCAGAGGAGACCAACCAGCTCGCTAAACTTCAAGAATGTCTTAAAGACATAAAAACATGGATGACCTCCAACTTCCTGATGTTAAACTCAGACAAAACTGAAGTTATTTTACTGGCCCTGAACACCTCAGAGATCAATTATCTGGTGATGTGGTTTCTGTAGATGGCATTGCCCTGGCATCCAACACCACTGTAAAGAATCTCTAGTTATCTTTGACCCAGACTTGTCCTTTAACTCCCACGTTAAGCAAATCTCAAGGATTGCATTTTATCATCTACGTAACATTTCAAAAATCAGACACATCTTGTCTCAAAAAGATGCAGAAAAGCTGGTTCACGCGTTTGTTACTTCCAGACTAGATTACTGCAACTCCTTATTATCAGGCTGCTCTAATAAGTCTCTTAAGTCCCTCCAGTTGATCCAGAATGCTGCAGCTCGTGTACTCACAAAAACTAAGAAAAGAGATCACATGACTCCTGTATTAGCTGCTCTGCACTGGCTCCCTGTAAAATCAAGAATCACATTTAAAATTCTTCTCCTCACCTACAAAGCCTTGATTGGTGATGCACCATCATATCTTAAGGAGCTTGTAGTGCCATATTGCCCCACTAGAGAGCTGATCACTAAATGTGGGGCTACTTGTGGTTCCTAGAGTCCTAAAAAGTAGGATGGGAGCAAGAGCCTTCAGTTATCAAGCTCCTCTTTTATGGGCATGAGTTAAGGTGAGCGCACCTTTGACGAGAAGGTCCAGAAGTTTATCAGAAGTTACGAGAAAAGTTGGAAATAGATCCGCTGGAGTTGTTCTCCTGATGTTCATGAGCTCAGCTCTGAGAATCCCAGCAGAAAACAGAATTTACGATAAAAACAACACAAAACAATGACCACCAACACACAGGCAGCCATCTTAGATTCACTTCCTAACTTAACTTCCTTTCTTTACTTCTTAACTTAACTTCCCAACTTAGCTCCATAACGTATCTTAACTTCCCAATTTAACTTCCTATCTTTACTTGCTATCTTATCTTAACTTCCCAACAACATGGACTAATAATACTGACACACAGGTTTTGTAAGCAGGACTTGGAGTAATTAAGGGTTGTCTGATCTGATCTTAGCGTCGACACAGCGTGGCTTTAGTACTCATACTAAATAATCTGAATAATTCTCCCACCTTCGGTTGATGGTGCCGATTTATATTTAACTTTACAATAGTATTATTATTTTATTTCGTAAAACTATCGCCTCATAGGAACCTTTGTTACTTAGTCGTGTGTTCCGACCCGGTTCACGGACCCGCCGTTGCTATTGGCTGCAGCAGCAGCTCTGGCGGCGACCTGCTAACGGTGCTAAAGATGCTAACATCGACTCAACCGTGAGAGAAGAGACACGAAACGTAGCAGTTTATATTCTGACTTGTTTACTCTCTTGTATCATTACGTCATGACGTCAGCTAGTGCGTTTATCGCCAGAGCTAACAGAAGCTAACTAAGCTAGCGGCCGGATGAGCTAACAGGAGTCAACGGCTGTTAGCCCCTCTCTCTCTCTCTCTCTCTCTCTCTCTCTCTCTCTCTCTCTCTCTCTCTCTCTCTCTCTCTCTCTCTCTCTCTCTCTCTCTCTCTCTCTCTCTCTCTCTCTCTCTCTCTCTCTCTCTCATATATAATATATATATATATATATATATATATATATATATATATATATATATATATATATCTATGCTGAAGGATCAGACGAGCAGTTGGACTAAGATGGACCTGGACCCGAGCCGGGCCAGTCTTCTTCAGACCATTTCTGTCACCATGTTGGTGTCAACATGTCGGCGTGCAACCCAGATGCTGTAGAAGAACCTCCTGGTTCCGGTTCTCCTGGTCTCAGTCGCCCCCCCCTGGCAGCGAAGGCCCTGTCGGAGGCCTTTGCCCGGCTGAGGTACCGGGACACGTCCCTGCTGGTCTGGCAGCAGCAGCAGCAGGACATGCAGGCCGCCTCACCCCCCACCTACCTGAGCCGCAGCCAGTCGGCCTGGTACAGCAGCTTTGGGAACCAGGCCGTGCTGGTCCGGGACAAGAAGGGTCTGGAGGATGCGGACGGGCGGTCCAGGATCTGCAGCATCATGTAGACCGGAACCAGGAACCTGAGCAGACTGGTTTCACTCCAATCTGGCGTGATGATATTTAAACATCAACAGTAAAGTTCTGGTCTTGGAGGACCTCGGTCTGAGACCAGATAGAAGAAGACACTTAGAGCCGGTGGGCAACGTATGATCTGAAAAGACCAGGTCCTGAACTACAAGTCCACCAGACCAGCTTATCTCCTGGTAGTCTGAACTGAACCAGATTCTGGTTCAGAGTTTACTCATCCTGTTAGGAGACCTGCACATAAAGGGGCGGAGTCTACAGCATCTGACCAATCAGACGAGGACGAGTCAGCTGTCAGATTCACACTGACGTTTATGAACGATGGTACAAGTTGAGTATTAGTACGTGATCCATTCAGGTCTCCATGACGACGTCGTTTACATTCAAACGAATAAAAGCAATTAAAAGTTGGTTTTGTGTCAAATTATTCTCACGTCACATTAGTGATATAAACTTACTTTATCTTTACTGTAAATAATGTGTTGTGTATGTGTGTGTGCGTTGTGCACGTGTGTGTGCGTTGTGCACGTGTGTGTGCGTTGTGTCTGTGTGCGTTGTGCACGTGTGTGTGTTGTATATGTGTGTGCGTTGTGTATGTCTGTGCACGTGTGTGCGTTGTGTCTGTGTGTGCGTTGTGCACGTGTGTCTGTGTGTGCGTTGTGTGTGCGCACATGTGTGCGTTGTGCACGTGTCTATGTGTGTGCGTTGTGTACGTGTGTTTGTGTGTGCGTTGTGCACGTGTCTGTGTGCGTTGTGCACGTGTGTATGTCTGTGCACGTGTGTGCGTTGTGTATGTGCGTGCACGTGTCTATGTGGGTGCGTTGTGTATGTGTGTTTGTGTGTGCGTTGTGCACGTGTCTGTGTGCACGTGTGTGCGTTGTGTATGTGCGTGCACGTGTCTATGTGTGCGTTGTGCACGTGTCTATGTGTGCGTTGTGCACGTGTGTGCGTTGTGTATGTGTGTGCGTTGTGTATATGTGTGTGTGTTGTGTATATGTGTGTGTGTTGTGTATATGTGTGCGTTGTGTATATGTGTGCGTTGTGTATATGTGTGTGTGTTGTGTATATGTGTGTGTGTTGTGTATATGTGTGTGTGTTGTGTATATGTGTGCGTTGTGTATATGTGTGTGTGTTGTGTATATGTGTGTGTGTTGTGTATATGTGTGTGTGTTGTGTATATGTGTGCGTTGTGTATATGTGTGTGTGTGAATGAGAGTCCAGTCAGCTGGTCAGTTTATGTGTTTATTTATGAAAACAAAGGAACTCAGAAAATAAGGATCCCATATCAGTAATTACATCAACAGTCCACTGGGGGTCGTCTGCTCTCTAACCTCCGACCTACTGAACAGCTACGACACAGCGCCACACATACGGAGAACGTACGGCCGGCATGCAAATACACAAAATCACTTGCTTCCTTTTCTTATTAAAATACAAAAATTAACTATTAGCATCAAAGCTCGACCATCAACTAAAAACAGAGGAGGGTTACCGTGGCAACGAGCTGTCTCACTGTCCATCTGTCACACCGGCAAGAAACATGTGTTTAGCATTATTTATTGATCACTTATTGATTAGTCTGTAAAATGTCCGTTTAACACGTTTCTTCATTCCGACGACAAAAAACACAAATGACATCCCATAATTATAACTAAACCATCTCCATGACGACCGTGACGTTTGGTTGAAAGCCAGAAAGCAAAAACAGATGCAGTTTGATGAGGAGACAAAGTGACAGGAATCAATAATCACAAAATCAGAAGCTTCCAGTTAAAAAGGTTCAGCCAATCACAGAGGAGGAAGCAGACAAGTCACATGGCTGCGAGCGGGTCAAAGGTCAGACAGACGGGTGAGCCGTGTGTTGGAGCAGAAGTCACATGATTCAATCTGATTGATCCGATCAGGAGTGAAACACGTGGTTAGAAAAGAAAAACAAAGTGCCCCCGCCCCCACAAGAAAACGACCAATCAGAGTAGAGCCTGGTCTCGTTTCACCTTGTCCCCAAGCTTAGGGGTCAGAGGTCAACCCGACTAGTCCAAACGTAAGGAAGCGTCCTCCAACCAATCAGTGGTGATGTCATCACACGTGACGAGGCAGCAGCCAATCGGATTAAAGCTTGACGTAAAAACAAAGAGTTCATGAAGTGGATTAAAATCAAAGGAAACGCATGTTTTGATTTCTGCCTCCTTGCATGAGATTTTTATTTTAAAAAAGTAAACCGTCATAAAAATATAAACTGAAGTATTTAATACGTTTAAGTATTTCTTGTTTTCTCGCCAATTTATTTTGAAAATCAGCTAAAAATAAAAAAAACTTTAAAAGAATGAAGACAAAACAGCAGACTTCCTTCAGTTTGGTTCAGTCTGAACTGCCAGGAAGTAAGAGTGTGTGTGTGTGTGTGTGTGTGTGTGTGAGTGTGTGTGTGTGTGTGAGTGTGTGTGTGCGTGTGTGTGCGTGTGTGTGCGTGTGTGTGTGTGTGAGGGGGGACAGCGGTAAAAAGACATCTTTATATAGAGAACCTTATAAGACACAAACAAGTTCAGCACTCAACCTGAAAATCAAAAACGGAAAAATAAAAGACGTAGTGTTAAAAAAGAAAGAAGGTTGTCTTTGCTCTCTGCTGACAGGGAGGGGGGGGAGGAGGAGGAGGGGAGGGGGAGGGGGGGAGAGGGGCGGGGGGGAGGGAGTGGGGGAGGGGGGTCCAGTAGGTTGTGAGTTTGGGTTGCAGAACCAGCAGAGGACCGGGTCTGGTCTCAGGGATTTTACTTTTGTTTTTAGAAAATCATCCATCAGACTTTTACTTTGAAAACCGGTTCATGATTGTAATAATAATAATAATAATAATAATAATAATAATAATAACAACAACCTCAATAACAACCGATCAGACGTCTCTTACACATGAAACGTGTCCACGAGGCCAACGGGTTCATTTAAAGAGTTCATGGTCTTTAAGGACAACGTGAGACCTACAGAGACAAGACCTGATCCATCAGACCTGATCCATCGGACATGAACCTGATCCATCGGACGTGAACCTGATCCTTCAGATCGTCTTCAGACGTGAACCTGATCCATCAGATGTGAACCTGATCCATCAGACGTCTTCAGACGTGAACTTGATCCTTCAGACGAGAACCTGAACCTTCAGACGTGAACCTGATCCTTTAGACCGTCTTCAGACGTGAACCTGATCCATCAGACGAGAACCTGATCCATCAGACGTGAACCTGATCCATCAGACGAGAACCTGATCCATCAGACGAGAACCTGAACCATCAGACGTGAACCTGATCCTTTAGACCGTCTTCAGACGTGAACCTGATCCATCAGACGAGAACCTGATCCATCAGACGTGAACCTGATCCATCAGACGAGAACCTGATCCATCAGACGAGAACCTGATCCATCAGACGTGAACCTGATCCATCAGATCGTCTTCAGACGTGAACCTGATCCATCAGACGTGACCCTGATCCTTCACACCGTCTTCAGAACAGGAACCTGATCCATCAGATAGTCTTCAGACCGTCAAACAGCTTCATGAGGTTCAGGACCAAGGAAGGACTCCGATTGGCTCCTGTGTGTCTCGTAGGCCGTCAAGCCGCAAAGACCAAATTCAACTTACGATCGATCAGAAACCTTGATTGACGTAAAACCACTAAGACCCCCCCCCTCCCCCTCATGATGCTCTATAGATGCTTCTGGAATGTTTTCAGAGGTCAGGGGTCACAGCCGGCCAGCCAAGAACAAGAAAGCTGTTCAGAGAAGATCAGTACGACTCCTAGAGAGACAACCCGCCTCACCTCCTCCTCTCCCTCCTTTCTTCTTCTTCTTCTCTTCCATCTGTCGGCATTCCTCCAGGAAAAAAAATTAAAATAAAAAAAATAACGACACTAGGAGCTAAAAAACCTGGCAGCCTATTTACATACAGTCTCCAAGTCTGGGTGTGTGTAATGTTCTTATATATACGTGTGTGTGTGTGTGTGTGTTGTAAGAAGTTCAGAGAGTGTATCTCTGTCTTTTGTTTGGGTTTTTTCAGGATGGAAGTTTACATGGATGTGTGTGTTAGTGTATATCTGCATGTGTTAACTGGATAGATTGAGCTGTGTGTGTGTATAGAGTGGATAAACCTCTGTGTGTGTGATCAGTGTGTGTGTTCAGTAACATGTGTGTGTACTGTGAGTTTGTAAATCCGTATGTTCAGTCTGTGTCGGAGGAAGATGAGGTTCCTGTTGAGGAACTGTCATCAGAGGAGGAAGAGGAGCTGCCACTCAAGCGATTAGCCCCGCCTCCCGACGCCCCGCCTCCGGCTGCCTTTTCTGTAGAGAAAGAGACACATACATGAGTTAATAAACAGATGTACGAATCAGTGATATTCAACAACAAAGACCTGCTACTACAAGGAGTCCTGTGGCAAAGAAGTGTATTCTTGTAGTGCCGGGGAGGACGTACCCGTGATGGGCAGAGGGAGGACGTACCCGTGATGGGCAGAGGGAGGACGTACCCGCGTAGGACAGAGGGAGGACGTACCCATGATGGGCAGAGGGAGGACCTACCCGCGTAGGACAGAGGGAGGACGTACCCATGATGGGCAGAGGGAGGACGTACCCGCGTAGGACAGAGGGAGGACGTACCCGTGATGGGCAGAGGGAGGACGTACCCGCGTAGGACAGAGGGAGGACGTACCCATGATGGGCAGAGGGAGGACGTACCCGTGATGGGCAGAGGGAGGACGTACCCGCGTAGGACAGAGGGAGGACGTACCCGTGATGGGCAGAGGGAGGACGTACCCGTGATGGGCAGAGGGAGGACGTACCCATGATGGGAAGAGGGAGGACGTACCCGCGTAGGACAGAGGGAGGACGTACCCGCGTAGGACAGAGGGAGGACGTACCCGTGATGGGAAGAGGGAGGACGTACCCGCGTAGGACAGAGGGAGGACGTACCCGCGTAGGACAGAGGGAGGACGTACCCGTGATGGGCAGAGGGAGGACGTACCCGTGATGGGCAGAGGGAGGACATACCCGCGTAGGACAGAGGGAGGACGTACCCGCGTAGGACAGAGGGAGGACGTACCAGCGTAGGACAGAGGGAGGACGTACCAGTGATGGGAAGAAGGAGGACGTACCCGCGTAGGACAGAGGGAGGACGTACCCGCGTAGGACAGAGGGAGGACGTACCCGCGTAGGACAGAGGGAGGACGTACCCGCGTAAGACAGAGGGAGGACGTACCCGTGATGGGCAGAGGGAGGACGTACCCGCGTAGGACAGAGGGAGGACGTACCCGCGTAGGACAGAGGGAGGACGTACCCGTGATGGGCAGAGGGAGGACGTACCCGCGTAGGACAGAGGGAGGACGTACCCGCGTAGGACAGAGGGAGGACGTACCCGCGTAGGACAGAGGGAGGACGTACCCATGATGGGAAGAGGGAGGACGTACCCGCGTAAGACAGAGGGAGGACGTACCCGTGATGGGCAGAGGGAGGACGTACCCGCCTAGGACAGAGGGAGGACGTACCCGCGTAGGACAGAGGGAGGACGTACCCGTGTAGGACAGAGGGAAGACGTACCCATGATGGGAAGAGGGAGGACGTACCCGCGTAAGACAGAGGGAGGACGTACCCGTGATGGGCAGAGGGAGGACGTACCCGTGATGGGCAGAGGGAGGACGTACCCGTGATGGGCAGAGGGAGGACGTACCCGTGATGGGCAGAGGGAGGACGTACCCGCGTAGGACAGAGGGAGGACGTACCCGCGTAGGACAGAGGGAGGACGTACCCGTGATGGGCAGAGGGAGGACGTACCCGCGTAGGACAGAGGGAGGACGTACCCGCGTAGGACAGAGGGAGGACGTACCCATGATGGGAAGAGGGAGGACGTACCCGCGTAAGACAGAGGGAGGACGTACCCGTGATGGGCAGAGGGAGGACGTACCCGCCTAGGACAGAGGGAGGACGTACCCGCGTAGGACAGAGGGAGGACGTACCCGTGTAGGACAGAGGGAGGACGTACCCATGATGGGAAGAGGGAGGACGTACCCGCGTAAGACAGAGGGAGGACGTACCCGTGATGGGCAGAGGGAGGACGTACCCGTGATGGGCAGAGGGAGGACGTACCCGTGATGGACAGAGGGAGGACGTACCCGTGATGGACAGAGGGAGGACGTACCCGTGATGGACAGAGGGAGGACGTACCCGTGATGGACAGAGGGAGGACGTACCCATAATGGGAAGAGGGAGGACGTACCCGCGTAGGACAGAGGGAGGACGTACCCGTGATGGGCAGAGGGAGGACGTACCCATGATGGGAAGAGGGAGGACGTACCCGCGTAGGACAGAGGGAGGACGTACCCGTGATGGGCAGAGGGAGGACGTACCCATGATGGGAAGAGGGAGGACGTACCCATGATGGGAAGAGGGAGGACGTACCCATGATGGGAAGAGGGAGGACGTACCCATGATGGGAAGAGGGAGGACGTACCCGTAATGGGAAGAGGGAGGACGTACCCGTAATGGGAAGAGGGAGGACGTACCCGTAATGGGAAGAGGGAGGACGTACCCGTGATGGGAAGAGGGAGGACGTACGAGTAGGACAGAGGGAGGACGTACCCGCGTAGGACAGAGGGAGGACGTACCCGCAGAGGGAGGACGTACCCGCAGAGGGAGGACGTACCCGCAGAGGGAGGACGTACCCGTGATGGACAGAGGGAGGATGTACCCGTGATGGACAGAGGGAGGACGTACCCGCGTAGGACAGAGGGAGGACGTACCCGCAGAGGGAGGACGTACCCGCGATGGGCAGAGGGAGGACGTACCCGTGTAGGACAGAGGGAGGACGTACCCGCGTAGGACAGAGGGAGGACGTACCCGCGTAGGACAGAGGGAGGACGTACCAGCGTAGGACAGAGGGAGGACGTACCAGTGATGGGAAGAAGGAGGACGTACCCGCGTAGGACAGAGGGAGGACGTACCCGCGTAGGACAGAGGGAGGACGTACCCGCGTAGGACAGAGGGAGGACGTACCCGTGATGGGCAGAGGGAGGACGTACCCGTGATGGGCAGAGGTAGGACGTACCCATGATGGGAAGAGGGAGGACGTACCCGCGTAAGACAGAGGGAGGACGTACCCGTGATGGGCAGAGGGAGGACGTACCCGTGATGGGCAGAGGGAGGACGTACCCGTGATGGGCAGAGGGAGGACGTACCCGCGTAGGACAGAGGGAGGACGTACCCGCGTAGGACAGAGGGAGGACGTACCCGTGATGGGCAGAGGGAGGACGTACCCGCGTAGGACAGAGGGAGGACGTACCCGCGTAGGACAGAGGGAGGACGTACCCGCGAAGGACAGAGGGAGGACGTACCCATGATGGGAAGAGGGAGGACGTACCCGCGTAAGACAGAGGGAGGACGTACCCGTGATGGGCAGAGGGAGGACGTACCCGCCTAGGACAGAGGGAGGACGTACCCGCGTAGGACAGAGGGAGGACGTACCCGTGTAGGACAGAGGGAAGACGTACCCATGATGGGAAGAGGGAGGACGTACCCGCGTAAGACAGAGGGAGGACGTACCCGTGATGGGCAGAGGGAGGACGTACCCGTGATGGGCAGAGGGAGGACGTACCCGTGATGGACAGAGGGAGGACGTACCCGTGATGGACAGAGGGAGGACGTACCCGTGATGGACAGAGGGAGGACGTACCCGTGATGGACAGAGGGAGGACGTACCCATAATGGGAAGAGGGAGGACGTACCCGCGTAGGACAGAGGGAGGACGTACCCGTGATGGGCAGAGGGAGGACGTACCCATGATGGGAAGAGGGAGGACGTACCCGCGTAGGACAGAGGGAGGACGTACCCGTGATGGGCAGAGGGAGGACGTACCCATGATGGGAAGAGGGAGGACGTACCCATGATGGGAAGAGGGAGGACGTACCCATGATGGGAAGAGGGAGGACGTACCCATGATGGGAAGAGGGAGGACGTACCCATGATGGGAAGAGGGAGGACGTACCCGCGTAGGACAGAGGGAGGACGTACCCGTGATGGGAAGAGGGAGGACGTACCCGCGTAAGACAGAGGGAGGACGTACCCGTGATGGGAAGAGGGAGGACGTACCCGTGATGGGCAGAGGGAGGACGTACCCGTGATGGACAGAGGGAGGACGTACCCGCATAGGACAGAGGGAGGACGTACCCGCGTAAGACAGAGGGAGGACGTACCCGTAATGGGAAGAGGGAGGACGTACCCGTAATGGGAAGAGGGAGGACGTACCCGCATAGGGTAGAGGGAGGACGTACCCGTGATGGGCAGAGGGAGGACGTACCCGTGATGGGCAGAGGGAGGACGTACCCGTGATGGGAAGAGGGAGGACGTACCCGCGTAGGACAGAGGGAGGACGTACCCGTGATGGGAAGAGGGAGGACGTACCCGCGTAAGACAGAGGGAGGACGTACCCGTGATGGGAAGAGGGAGGACGAACCCGCATAGGACAGAGGGAGGACGTACCCGCGTAAGACAGAGGGAGGACGTACCCGTAATGGGAAGAGGGAGGACGTACCCGCATAGGGCAGAGGGAGGACGTACCCGTGATGGGCAGAGGGAGGACGTACCCGCGTAGGACAGAGGGAGGACGTACCCGCGTAAGACAGAGGGAGGACGTACCCGTAATGGGAAGAGGGAGGACGTACCCGCGTAAGACAGAGGGAGGACGTACCCGTAATGGGAAGAGGGAGGACGTACCCGCATAGGGCAGAGGGAGGACGTACCCGTGATGGGCAGAGGGAGGACGTACCCGTGATGGGCAGAGGGAGGACGTACCCGTGATGGGCAGAGGGAGGACGTACCCGTGATGGGCAGAGGGAGGACGTACCTGTGATAGACAGAGGGAGGACGTACCCGTGATGGGAAGAGGGAGGACGTACCCGTGATGGGAAGAGGGAGGACGTACCCGTGATGGGAAGAGGGAGGACGTACGAGTAGGACAGAGGGAGGACGTACCCGCGTAGGACAGAGGGAGGACGTACCCGCAGAGGGAGGACGTACCCGTGATGGACAGAGGGAGGATGTACCCGTGATGGACAGAGGGAGGACGTACCCGCGTAGGACAGAGGGAGGACGTACCCGCAGAGGGAGGACGTACCCGCGATGGGCAGAGGGAGGACGTACCCGTGTAGGACAGAGGGAGGACGTACCCGCGATGGGCAGAGGGAGGACGTACCCGCGTAGGACAGAGGGAGGACGTACCCGCGATGGGCAGAGGGAAGACGTACCCGTGTAGGACAGAGGGAGGACGTACCCGTGTAGGACAGAGGGAGGACGTACCCGCGTAGGACAGAGGGAGGACGTACCCGTGATGGGCAGAGGGAGGACGTACCCGCAGAGGGAGGACGTACCCGCGTAGGGCAGAGGGAGGACATACCCGCGTAGGGCAGAGGGAGGACATACCCGCGTAGGACAGAGGGAGGACGTACCCGCAGAGGGAGGACGTACCCGTGATGGACAGAGGGAGGACGTACCCGCAGAGGGAGGACGTACCCGTGATGGACAGAGGGAGGACGTACCCGCAGAGGGAGGACGTACCCGCGATGGGCAGAGGGAGGACGTACCCGTGTAGGACAGAGGGAGGACGTACCCGCGTAGGACAGAGGGAGGACGTACCCGCGTAGGACAGAGGGAGGACGTACCCGCGATGGGCAGAGGGAAGACGTACCCGTGTAGGACAGAGGGAGGACGTACCCGCGTAGGACAGAGGGAGGACGTACCCGCGTAGGACAGAGGGAGGACGTACCCGCGATGGGCAGAGGGAGGACGTACCCGTGTAGGACAGAGGGAGGACGTACCCGCGTAGGACAGAGGGAGGACGTACCCGTGTAGGACAGAGGGAGGACGTACCCGTGATGGGCAGAGGGAGGACGTACCCGCGTAGGACAGAGGGAGGACGTACCCGCGTAGGACAGAGGGAGGACGTACCCGTGATGGGCAGAGGGAGGACGTACCCGCAGAGGGAGGACGTACCCGCGTAGGGCAGAGGGAGGACATACCCGCGTAGGACAGAGGGAGGACGTACCCGCAGAGGGAGGACGTACCCGTGATGGACAGAGGGAGGACGTACCCGTGATGGACAGAGGGAGGACGTACCCGCGTAGGACAGAGGGAGGACGTACCCGCGTAGGACAGAGGGAGGACGTACCCGTGATGGGCAGAGGGAGGACGTACCCGCAGAGGGAGGACGTACCCGCGTAGGGCAGAGGGAGGACATACCCGCGAAGGACAGAGGGAGGACGTACCCGCAGAGGGAGGACGTACCCGTGATGGACAGAGGGAGGACGTACCCGTGATGGACAGAGGGAGGACGTACCCGCGTAGGACAGAGGGAGGACGTACCCGCAGAGGGAGGACGTACCCGCGATGGGCAGAGGGAGGACGTACCCGCGTAGGACAGAGGGAGGACATACCCGCGTAGGACAGAGGGAGGACGTACCCGTGATGGGCAGAGGGAGGACGTACCCGCGTAGGACAGAGGGAGGACGTACCCGCGTAGGACAGAGGGAAGACGTACCCGTGATGGGCAGAGGGAGGACGTACCCGCGTAGGACAGAGGGAGGACGTACCCGCGTAGGACAGAGGGAGGACGTACCCGCGTAGGACAGAGGGAGGACGTACCCGTGATGGGCAGAGGGAGGACGTACCCGCGTAGGACAGAGGGAGGACGTACCCGCGTAGGACAGAGGGAGGACGTACCCGTGATGGGCAGAGGGAGGACGTACCCGTGATGGGCAGAGGGAGGACGTACCCGCGTAGGACAGAGGGAGGACGTACCCGCGTAGGACAGAGGGAGGACGTACCCGTGATGGGCAGAGGGAGGACGTACCCGCAGAGGGAGGACGTACCCGCGTAGGGCAGAGGGAGGACATACCCGCGTAGGACAGAGGGAGGACGTACCCGCAGAGGGAGGACGTACCCGTGATGGACAGAGGGAGGACGTACCCGTGATGGACAGAGGGAGGACGTACCCGCGTAGGACAGAGGGAGGACGTACCCGCGTAGGACAGAGGGAGGACGTACCCGTGATGGGCAGAGGGAGGACGTACCCGCAGAGGGAGGACGTACCCGTGATGGACAGAGGGAGGACGTACCCGTGATGGACAGAGGGAGGACGTACCCGCGTAGGACAGAGGGAGGACGTACCCGCGTAGGACAGAGGGAGGACGTACCCGCAGAGGGAGGACGTACCCGCGATGGGCAGAGGGAGGACGTACCCGCGTAGGACAGAGGGAGGACGTACCCGTGTAGGACAGAGGGAGGACATACCCGCGTAGGACAGAGGGAGGACGTACCCGTGTAGGACAGAGGGAGGACATACCCGCGTAGGACAGAGGGAGGACGTACCCGTGATGGGCAGAGGGAGGACGTACCCGCGTAGGACAGAGGGAGGACGTACCCGTGATGGACAGAGGGAGGACGTACCCGCGTAGGACAGAGGGAAGACGTACCCGTGTAGGACAGAGGGAGGACATACCCGCGTAGGACAGAGGGAGGACGTACCCGTGTAGGACAGAGGGAGGACATACCCGCGTAGGACAGAGGGAGGACGTACCCGTGTAGGACAGAGGGAGGACGTACCCGCGTAGGACAGAGGGAGGACGTACCCGTGATGGGCAGAGGGAGGACGTACCCGCGTAGGACAGAGGGAGGACGTACCCGTGATGGGCAGAGGGAGGACGTACCCGCGTAGGACAGAGGGAGGACGTACCCGCGTAGGACAGAGGGAGGACGTACCCGTGATGGGCAGAGGGAGGACGTACCCGTGATGGGCAGAGGGAGGACGTACCCGCGTAGGACAGAGGGAGGACGTACCCGTGATGGGCAGAGGGAGGACGTACCCGCGTAGGACAGAGGGAGGACGTACCCGCGTAGGACAGAGGGAGGACGTACCCGCGTAGGACAGAGGGAGGACGTACCCGCGATGGGCAGAGGGAGGACGTACCCGCGTAGGACAGAGGGAGGACGTACCCGCGTAGGACAGAGGGAGGACGTACCCGCGTAGGACAGAGGGAGGACGTACCCGTGATGGGCAGAGGGAGGACGTACCCGCGTAGGACAGAGGGAGGACGTACCCGCGTAGGACAGAGGGAGGACGTACCCGCGTAGGACAGAGGGAGGACGTACCCGCGTAGGACAGAGGGAGGACGTACCCGTGATGGGCAGAGGGAGGACGTACCCGCGTAGGACAGAGGGAGGACGTACCCGCGTAGGACAGAGGGAGGACGTACCCGCGTAGGACAGAGGGAGGACGTACCCGCGTAGGACAGAGGGAGGACGTACCCGCGTAGGACAGAGGGAGGACGTACCCGTGATGGGCAGAGGGAGGACGTACCCGCGTAGGACAGAGGGAGGACGTACCCGCGTAGGACAGAGGGAGGACGTACCCGCGTAGGACAGAGGGAGGACGTACCCGTGATGGGCAGAGGGAGGACGTCAGTGTAACATGAGTCATGTTTAAGTGTAATTTGTACTAACTAACGCTTCTCAAATGCACGGGTTTCCACCAAGCATTTCAATGACTTGCAGCAGCCTTTGTATAGTAGCAGTAATTACCTAATAACTTCTACACGATAGGCTATCTAGATATTAGCACTCAGTACTTACGCAGTAGCTTTCTCTGCTTCTTCTGAAGGCAGGATTTGACGTAGCGCTCCAGCTCTCGAAGTGTGGAGGGTTTAAGGGTTTCGAAGTCGATCTCGATCTCGTCAGGGTTCGAGTCCCTCAGCGATGGCTCTCTGGACTGGATGATGTGGACGACGCGGCCCAGCTTCTCCCCCGGCAGCCGGTTTATGTCTAGACTCAGCTGGCGCTTCTCGTCGTACGACATCGGCAGAGATGACTCCTCGCCATCGTCACCGTTAGCCGAGCCACCACCCGACGCCTTACTGCCTTTCTTAGGTTGCCTGGAAACCAACAAGAGTCACTCGGATTGTTCAAACTACAAATTAAAATTCACTCCCGACAAAACAATGAAGAAAGGTACCTCGTGGCGGTCACCGTGCTGTTGGCTTTCCTGGCTGGCGCCTTCTTCTGATTGGCTGGTTTTGGCTGCTGAGCAGCAGCTTTGGGCTTCTTCTCTTCTTCCATCTTGCTCTTATTCCCTTTGTCTTTATCTTTCTTCTTCTCCTTGTCTTTCTTCTCTTTCTTCTTCTTTGGCTTGCTGACAGGAGCCTGGGACAGGACGGCCAGCTGCTCGTGCACCGCCTTCAACTGATGGAATATACTAACTATCAATACCTTTAACTTCAGCTCAACATTTAGAAACGCCTTCAGCTGGTGCATTATTCATGAAATAGAGCTAAAATCACATTAATATGTAGGATCTGTATTCTTATCAAACATTCATTGCATAACAAAAATTAACAATTTTACAGAAAATTTAATCAACAGAATTTAATACATTTCATTCAATCTACAATGATAATAAAAAAGAAGAAAACCAGGATGTTCTTGACCTGTGATTGGTCGGCAGCACCAACCTGCTCCTGTAGCTCAGCCAATCGCGTGGCTCGCTCCTCCTCTGAGTCGGACGATTCGTCGGAGGAGGAGTTGTTGCTGCTGTCAGAGGAGGCGGTGCTTTTACTGACCAATGGTGTTGTAGACGGGGCCGATGCTTCCAGGCCCTCATCTGGGATCTTAGCGAAACGCATCTCAAACACGTCCTAAGGAAAGAGATCGATAGTACTGACAAAAAGCAACCAACAAGGTTCTGAAAGGTTCTGGAGGGTTCCAAAGGTTCATACCTGCAGCTTGCGGGCCATGGCCACCACCTCGTGGTCTGGAGGGTTGTACTTGTAACAGTTGGAGAACATTAACCTGACATCAGTCGCAAAACTTTGAGGGTCACTGTACTCTCCTTTATCCATCTTTTTCTGTTGGGGGAGAAGAAATGAGAAGATGAAGTGTCGTCTATGGACAGTGTGCAGCGCGCACACACAGCTTGTGTAAGATGTAAATTATATCTCTGAATCAGGACGTAAAGAGCGTGATCCTGTGGTCATGTGACCTACCCGGCCGGTGCTGAGGTCCATGGGGTGCTTGATGATGTCGTGATAGTCGTGCAGCTCCAGGGCCTCCGCATCCACCGGCTTGTAGAAGGGCCAGGCGTAGGCGGCGTGTTTCTTAGAGAGCATCTCCTTCAGGATGGCGTCGCAGTGTTTCATTTGCTCGCCCAGCTTACCGCCCTTACTCCTCCCGGCTCCTCCTCCTACCACCTCTACCACGGCCACCTCCTCTACCGTCTCCCTGCGGGTCTTGGCAGGTCGGGCGGCGGCCTCACGGCGGGACGAGCCCAGTTTGGGGGGTTTGGTGTCTTGAGCGGAAGGAGAGTCGGCGCGACCGGCAGAGATGGCCGACGTGGTGGGGGTGGTGGTGTCGGCTTTCCTCTTCACACCTTTCTTCTGTTGGAGACAGACGGGTATGACCACAGGCAGAGAGAGAGAGACAGGTAGGTGTAGACATTTAGAAAGAAACCGGTAAAGACAGACAGGTACGAAGAAAGAGGGCCAGACCGGTAGATAGAGGACAGAGACAGGTAGACAGTGTTTTCTTTTAGATTTTAGGTCATGTGACGCTGTCTCACACGACAACTGTTACCTTGACGACGGGCTGTGCAGACGGCATCATGGTTGCCGGGGGCTGCAGAGCCGAGACGGGGGGCGTGGTCTGGACAGGTGTGGGCGTGGTCGAGATGACAGGTGTCTGAGAGGGGGACGGGGAAGGGTAGGAGGGGGGAGGAGGGGAGGCTGAGGACTCCGCCTGCTGGCTCACTGAGAGAGACGGAGGAAAAGTACCACACAGTACTACAGTAAGTACCACACAGTAAGTATTAAAGTAAGTCCTACAGTAAGTACCACACAGTAAGTATTAAAGTAAGTCCTACAGTAAGTACCACACAGTAAGTATTAAAGTAAGTCCTACAGTAAGTACCACACAGTAAGTATTAAAGTAAGTCCTACAGTAAGTACCACACAGTAAGTATTAAAGTAAGTCCTACAGTAAGTACCACACAGTACTACAGCAAGTACGACAGCAAGTACCACACAGTACTACAGCAAGTACCACACAGTAAGTATTAAAGTAAGTCCTACAGTAAGTACCACACAGTAAGTATTAAAGTAAGTCCTACAGTAAGTACCACACAGTACTACAGCAAGTACGACAGAAAGTACCACACAGTACTACAGCAAGTACGACAGAAAGTACCACACAGTACTAAAGTACCACACAGTACGACAGAAAGTACCATACAGTACGACAGAAAGTACTAAAGTACCACACAGTACTACAGTAAGTACGACAGAAAGTACCACACAGTACTAAAGTACCACACAGTACGACAGAAAGTACCACACAGTACTAAAGTACCACACAGTACGACAGAAAGTACCATACAGTACCACACAGTACTAAAGTAAGTCCTACAGAAAGTACGACACAGTACTACAGTAAGTACCACATAGTACGACATTAAGTACCACACAGTACGACAGTAAGTACTACAGTAAGTACTAATGTACCACAGTACTACAGTAAGTACCACACAGCACATGCAGGTGTAAGAGGGCACACTGCCTGCATCTGCCCTTCTAACCTGTAATAGCAACAGAATTAGTACTGTAGTACACACCAGTAATAGTACTGCAGTACTAATGCTGTTGCTAGTACTGCAGTACTAATACTGCAGTACACACCTGTAGTACTAATACTGCAGTACACACCTGTAGGAGCGGCGGCGGGCTTCTTGCTCTTGCCTTTGGGAGCTGGAGGCAGCAGAGCGACTTCTTCTTGAGGCATCTGAGAGACCTTCTGCAGGAAGATCTTCTCCAGCGCCTGAGCCATGAGGACGATGTCGTCCGTGGGCTGGAACACAAACGCACAACGTCAGCTCCACGAAGGGTTCCACAAAGGGTTCCACGAAGGGTTCCACGACCCCTCACAAGCAGAACGGGTCACAGTACCTTGTTGTAGATGTAACAGTTGGTGAACATGGTGTTGAAGTCCTGCATGGCCTCACTGGCGCTCCAGTAGTAGTTGTTCTCCAGACGTTTCTTGATGGTTCCCATGTCCATCGGGTTCTTGATCACCTTGTGGTAGTCCTGGAAACACGGACATGACTAGCTTAGCTTAGCTTAGCGGGCTTCTGCAAGTTTAAGCACGGAGAGAAGAAGAACTCACTGCCAGGCAGAGTTTGATGGCGTCGACCGGCAGGTAGAAGGGCCAGGCGAACTGATGCTTCCACAGGGTCTTCACCACCACGTTCTGCATGTACTGCAGCTGGTTGGTCTTCCTGAGGACGCGCACGCACAAACACACACACACACACACACACACACACACACACACACACACACACATCAACTTCCTGTTCGCCTCAGATACGACACACTGGAGCTGCAACATCATGTAACTGAGCGGAACCTGAACGCATCATCATGTAACCGAGCAGAGCCTGAACGCATCATCATCATCATGTCACCGAGCAGAGCCTGAACGCATCATAATGTCACTGAGCAGAGCCTGAACGCATCATGATTAGGGTTGGGTACCGAAAACCGGTGCCAATACGGTACCGGTTCCTATACGACCGGTACCTACCGGACCGAAACGCAAACTCAATTGCGTGTAAAGGGGGGAACACGTCAAATGTAATGAAACATCTGGCAACCCATAACAGCCACTTGAAAGCAGAGGCACGGTGTTGGACAGTGAGCCCGTGTCGAGCACATCAGAGGCAGTCTGGGAGCTCCCTGGCACCGGCAATGGGGAGACCGGTCCCCCCGAAAACGTGGAGACCGATGATGACATCAGCAGCCTTAACTCAGGTTAGTACCGTAACGCCTTGCATTTATAAAAGTAAGGCTAATAACAAGAAATGATCAATTAGGCATTATAACCATGTTTATGCTAGCTACTAGCAAACGGCTACCTGCAAGTCAGTGTAATGTTAATGAAACTAGCGATGGCATGTGCAGTGATGCTTCTTTAACATTATTTATGTTTATATTTGTGGCTGTGCAGCTTCAACAGTGACCACATTCACCTCGGTAAAGAAGGCTCATTTAACACAAGACCAGGTGGAGGAACTCCACCGGTCTGTGACCACATGTGTCCATGGTTCAGGTTTAAAAACAAAAGTGATGTGAAAACAATATTTGTATAAGATCTGTTCCATTAATACAATTCGTCAAAAAGACTAATACATATCCTCCAATGTATTGTATTTATTCAAATTAATGCATTTCTTTTGAAGCATGTTTGTCTAAACACTACTTTTATGTATTTTTCGTGCCAAGCAGTCAGCCCTAGAGAAGCTGTTGGAGGAAGAGGACCGAGAGCTTCTTCAGGACCACTAAAGGCAGAGCCTCTCCATCCCTGAACAGGTCCAGAAAGGGATTGAAATCGCCAAAAGTCTGCCTTCAATCCCATCAGGACCAGACCCTGCTGCCTGGTGGTGGATGAAGCACCTTCAGACCCAGACCTGTGTGCCCAGGCCTCATCGACCCCATCGGAGGGTCTTCTCCTGTGCAGGACATGCAGCCGGTATTTTGCCAGAGAAGCCAAATATGCTCATATGTCTGCAAAATAATTGCTGAAGTTTAAAACTGTATACTGTGTGTTTTGTATTTCTTTAAGTAAACTGTTGTTATTGTTCATAGTTTGAAGGTAAAAAGTTGAAGCAGTAGTTTGAAGCCACGGATTTTGTATTATTTATATTTATAGTATACTTTTAAACAGTTAATATATTGTTCAGGTTGATGAAAAAAATGACGCCACTGTTTTGGAAAAGAACAAAAAACAATGCCCATCCCTAATCATCATGTCACCGAGCAGCGCCTGAACGCATCATCATGTTACCGAGCAGCGCCTGAACGCAACATCATGTCACTGAAGAGCCTGAACGCATCATCATGTCACTGAGCAGAGCCTGAACGCATCATCATGTCACTGAGCAGAGCCTGAACGCATCATCATGTCACTGAGCAGCGCCTGAACGCATCATCATGTCACTGAGCAGCGCCTGAACGCATCATCATGTCACTGAGCAGCGCCTGAACGCATCATCATGTCACTGAGCAGCGCCTGAACGCATCATCATGTCACTGAGCAGCGCCTGAACGCATCATCATGTCACTGAGCAGCGCCTGAACGCATCATCATGTCACTGAGCAGCGCCTGAACGCATCATCATGTCACTGAGCAGCGCCTGAACGCATCATCATGTCACTGAGCAGAGCCTGAACGCATCATCATGTCACTGAGCAGAGCCTGAACGCATCATCATGTCACTGAGCAGAGCCTGAACGCATCATCATGTCACTGAGCAGCGCCTGAACATAACTAACCAGAAGGAGTCTAAAATGCCACGTTGGCATATTTCCAACATTCTGACATTTCAGTGAAATAAAAAGATTCCACAACATCTGACGGTGTGTCCTACCTGCCAGGCTTGGTGGCGTTGGTGACCTCCGGGGGGGCCGGGTTGGTGAGGGTGGGGGGGCTGGGGGGCGCAGCCTCGGGGGCGTCCGACATGGTGGACGAGGGTGACGCAGCAATGCACTGTGGAATGGCAGTGTCTGACCTCAAGGTGAAAAAGCAACTCCCTCTGTGGTCTGTGTGTGTTCAGTTCAGCTGGTGTCGATTCTTCAGCTTGATGTTTCCTCTGAGGAGACAAACTCCCATCGCACAACCTAAGAGACAAAGAGACATTGTTATCCTGCTGGGGAAACAAGCTGAGCTAACGTTAGCGCCAGATGTTTGGATCTCAAGCTATCAGAGAAACAAGCTAAGCCAACGTTAGCGTCAGACGTTTGGATCTCAAGCTATCAGAGAAACAAGCTACGCTAACGTTAGCATCATTTGCTTGAATCGCAAGCCATCAGAGGAACAAGCTAAGCTAACGTTAGCATCATTTGCTTGAATCTCAAGCTATCAGAGAAACAAGCTACGCTAACGTTAGCATCATTGGCTTGATCGCAAGCTATCAGAGAGACAAGCTAAGGGTATTGATTGATTGACACACCGATACATTGATAAATTGTTATGTCACATGAGCAGCAGTTCCCTTCAGAGTGTTTCCAGACACAAGTATTCATCATGATGAATATAATAATGTGTATAATATGTATTAATACACAGATTCATAAATAGTATTATTTAGGGTTGGCTGTAGTTCATGGGGAGAGTGGTCGTCATGGTAACCACAAGGTCTCCGGTTCAATCCCCGCTCTCCCCAGAGTTCATGTTGAAGTGTCCTTGAGCAAGGCACTGAACCCCCAGTTGCTCCTTAATAACTGAGGATGGTCAATGCAGAGAAGAAGTTACCCACTGGGTCAATAAAGTGTAGATTATAATTAGTTAATTAATTAATACATACTACTGATCCTTCAGACTACAAGTTTCTCTCAATCAGAAGTACAATTATGAGGTATTTGTACTTCAGTATTTCTCATAGTACTTTTACTCCATTAGAACTACTTAATTCAGAAAACTACAAAATGTTAACAAATACACATCAATTCATTCAGAGTTATACTATAACAATAGCTGTACTAATACACTGTGGTCCTATACTAGTACTGACTGCAGCTCTCAGGGCTCCTTCAGACAGGACGGTCTGGAGGGTACCTTAAAGTCCAACACCTGGACCAGAACCTCCTCCTGTCACACCTCCCCTCCACAGTCCGGATCAACAGATGTTCTTAGCCCGGATCAACAGCTGTTCCGAGCCTGGATCTACAGAGCCTGGATCACCAGATGTTCTGAGCCCGGATCAACAGAGCCTGGTTCAACAGATGTTACAAGCCCGGATCACACCGAATCCGGGTCTGCATGCGGCTAACTAACGAGCTAACCGCTACCAGACACCGCTGTGACCAACTAAACTTCACAAATCCGGATCAACAGAGTCCGGACCCACAGCCAGACCCATCCGCCCGGTTCTTAGCCGCTGAAGAACACCGCCCAGCTCGCGCCTGCGGCTCACCTGCTCAGGTGCGCGTGTTCTCACAAACATCGTTCTCTCTTTAAAAAGATGGCGGGCAGAAGAGCAGCTAGCTAACGGAGCTAGGCTACTTACCGAACACGGAAACGTCGTAAATAGTCGGAATCTCGGTCTCGTTGCCGTCTGAGCGCGTGTTGGGGGGAGGGCTCTCCCCGTTAGCTCGGTACCGGGCGGCTCACCGGGAGGATCGCCGCGCTCACGGAGCCGCTTGCGTGCAGAACGTTAAGTCGAGCTAATGAGCCGTTAGCCTGTTAGCTGAGCTTTGTCTGAAGGCGCCGAGCGGCCAGTCCGCATCCCGCACCATCCCGCACGGCCCGCACGGCCTCCGCTCCTTTACCGCTTCTCTCGCGCTCCTCGGCCTCCGGTAACCCTCCAGTACCGCGCGGAGAGGCGTCTTCACGTCGGGGCTCGATGCTCCGGGACGTCCTGCGGGCTGCAGTCGGGTTTAATGGAGCTTTTTTTATTTAGCGAAGTAGCATAATAGATGAGTTATCAGCTGTCTTCCGTCTGCGCAGGCGCAGTGGCGAACGGCATCGTTGATGTTGTTGTGACTGGATTGGCTAGCCGGGCGCGTGAGGCGCGCTGATTGGCTGCGGGGGCGTTCGCAGGGATGTGATTGGTCGCTGGGGTAAGTGAAGCGCTGTGATTGTCCGGTGAGGGAGTTGAGGTTCGGAGATTGGCTGAAGGCGGTGGCCGAAGGCCGTGATTGGCTGAAGGCGGTGGCTGAAGGCCGTGATTGGCTGCGGAGGCATACCTGGTTCAGAATGGCGCCGTCAATGGAACACAGTCTCCCAGCATACAGAGCGGCAGGATTGATCTATATATTGATACAATAACTGATCTTTTATTGATACAATAACTGATCTTTTATTGATACAATAACTGATCTTTTATTGATACAATAATTTATATTTTATCGATACAATAATTGATCTTTTATTGATACAATAACTGATCTTTTATTGATACAATAATTTATATTTTATCGATACAATAATTGATCTTTTATTGATACAATAACTGATCTTTTATTGATACAATAATTTATATTTTATCGATACAATAATTGATCTTTTATTGATACAATAACTGATCTTTTATTGATACAATAATTTATATTTTATCGATACAATAATTTATCTTTTATTGATACAATAACTGATCTTCTATTGATACAATAATTTATATTTTATCGATACAATAATTGATCTTTTATTGATACAATAACTGATCTTTTATTGATACAATAATTGATCTTTTATCGATACAATAATTGATCTTTTATTGATACAATAAATAATATTTTATTGATACAATAACTCATATTTTATTGATACAATAACTCATATTTTATTGATACAATAATTGATCTTTTATTGATACAATAACTGATCTTTTATTGATACAATAACTGATGTGTATATTGATACAATAACTGATCTGTTATTGATACAATAACTACTGATCTTTTATTGATATAATAACTAATCTCTATATTAATAGAATAACTGATCTTGTATTGATAGAATAACTGATATTTTATTGGTACATTTCATGTCATTTAGCTGACGCTTTTATCCAAAGTGACTTACAATCATGTTACATTAACACACGTTAGAACAGCTACAGGGAACAATTCAGGGGGTTAAGTGTCTTGCTCAAGGGCGGGGATTGAACCAACAACCCCCTGATTGAAAGACGGACCTGCTAACCACTGACGCACAGTCGCCCCCATGGTACAATATCTGATCTTTTATTGATACAATAACTGACATTTGTTTTACAGGCTTCATGACTCAATGATGTCTGTTCTGTTAGAGCCCGTCTGTAAAGACAGAGGTGGTAAAGTAGGGCTAGATCACTACAGGCCTGTTGCTTTGGCCAGTAGTGATGACACTGACACTACTGATACATGTAAGACATGTGTCAGTAGTGTCAGACATGTGTCAGTAGTGTCAGACATGTGTCTGTAGTGTAAGACAAGTGTCCGTAGTGTCAGACATGTGTCTGTAGTGTAAGACATGTGTCTGTAGTGTAAGACATGTGTCTGTAGTGTAAGACATGTGTCGGTAGTGTCAGGCATGTGTCTGTAGTGTCAGACATGTGTCTGTAATGTAAGACATGTGTCAGTAGTGTAAGACATGTGTCTCTAGTGTAAGACATGTGTCTGTAGTGTAAGACATGTGTCGGTAGTGTCAGACATGTGTCAGTAGTGTAAGACATGTGTCTCTAGTGTAAGACATGTGTCTGTAGTGTAAGACATGTGTCTCTAGTGAAAGACATGTGTCTGTAGTGTAAGACATGTGTCAGTAGTGTCAGACATGTGTCTGTAGTGTAAGACATGTGTCAGTAGTGTAAGACATGTGTCGGTAGTGTAAGACATGTGTCAGTAGTGTCAGACATGTGTCTCTAGTTTAAGACATGTGTCTCTAGTGTAAGACATGTGTCAGTAGTGTCAGACATGTGTCTGTAGTGTAAGACATGTGTCAGTAGTGTAAGACATGTGTCTGTAGTGTAAGACATGTGTCAGTAGTGTCAGACATGTGTCTCTAGTTTAAGACATGTGTCTCTAGTGTAAGACATGTGTCTGTAGTGTAAGACATGTGTCTGTAGTGTAAGACATGTGTCTGTAGTGTCAGGTAGTGTAAGACATGTGTCTGTAGTGTAAGACATGTGTCTGTAGTGTCAGGTAGTGTAAGACATGTCTCTAGTGTAAGAACTGATCTTTGTCCTTAATCAGTTTGGCAAGAATTTCACATTCTAGCAAACTGAGACTTCACTGTTAGCGAGGATCCCCTGTTTACCAGTATCGATCACTGAGTGGGCAATTCCTTCAACGACCTGTGGGCGGGCTCGACACAGCTGTAACCAATTACCGCCAACTCGGGTGTATAACCAGGCTGGGGTTTGTAGCGTCAGGGAAGACTCCTCGTATGGAGACTCGGAGGATAAAGACCTAGGAGTCTTTGGTTGGAGTCAAGACTCGGAGAATAAAGACCTAGGAGTCTTTCGTTGGAGTCAAGACTCGGAGAATAAAGACCTAGGAGTCTTTGGTTGGAGTCAAGACTCGGAGGATAAAGACCTAGGAGTCTTTGGTTGGAGTCAAGACTCGGAGAATAAAGACCTAGGAGTCTTTGGTTGGAGTCAAGACTCGGAGGATAAAGACCTAGGAGTCTTTCGTGGGAGTCAAGACTCGGAGGATAAAGACCTAGGAGTCTTTCGTTGGAGTCAAGACTCGGAGGATAAAGACCTAGGAGTCTTTCGTTGGAGTCAAGACTCGGAGAATAAAGACCTAGGAGTCTTTCATGGGAGTCAAGACTCGGAGGATAAAGACCTAGGAGTCTTTGGTTGGAGTCAAGACTCAGAGGATAAAGACCTAGGAGTCTTTCATTGGAGTCAAGACTCAGAGGATAAAGACCTAGGAGTCTTTCGTGGGAGTCAAGACTCAGAGGATAAAGACCTAGGAGTCTTTCGTGGTAGTCTTCGGTGGTGGCTGAGGGCGGCTGAGTATAAACATTTCCCTGTGATAATGTGTTTTCTCTTCATACCTGTGTGCACATCTACTCGTAGATACTATAGACCGCGGACTCGGTCACACATGCACCAAAATCCTTCCTCTCTTATTTATCCCACCCGCTCCACACAGACCCAGCACCTCGTCATAGGGGGCCTCTGGAACTGCAAAGTCAGCTAACCGCAAGGCGGACTTCATCTCTGACTTCGCTATCAAGCAATCGCTGGACTTCCTGGCTCTCACTGAGACTTGGATCACACCAGACAACATCAACCCCTGCTGCTCTCTCCTCGGCCTTCTCCTTCAGCCACACACCCAGACCCTCTGGTCGGGGTGGTGGTTCAGGTCTACTCATCTCACCCAAATGGAGTTTTGCTCTCTACCCGCTTCCATGTACCCCACTGTCTTTTGAGTTTCATGCAGTGACGGTTACTCATCCGGTTCAACTAACCGTTGTTGTTCTCTACCGTCCACCTGGTTCCTTTGGAGACTTCTTGGAAGAACTAGACGTCCACCTATCAAACTTCCCAGAAAATGGCCCCCCGCTCATCCTTCTGGGTGACTTTAATATCCAGACTGAGAAGTCATGTGACCTGCTAGTCTTACTGTCTTCCTTTGCTCTCTCTCTCAGTCCTTCCCCTCCTACTCACAAAGCTGGCAACCACCTTGACTATATGTTCACCAGAAACTGCTCTACATCTAACCTCACTGTAACTCCACTTCATGTTTCTGACCATTTCTTCATCTCGTACTCTCTCCCACTCTTTGGAACTAACAACTCTCCCACAACGGACTCTGCACCTGTCCGTCGCAACATCCGCACCCTCTCACCCTCTCTCCCTCTCACCCTCTCACCCTCCTCTCTGGCCTCCTCTGTTCTGTCAGCCCTCCCTTCAACCGATTCCTTCTCACTTATGCAGCCTAACTTTGCCACTGACACTCTCCTCTCTACTCTGTCTTCCTCTCTTGATTCTCTCTGTCCTCTTACGACTCTAAAGGTCCTCAAGTCCTCTCCGGCTCTGTGGTTGTCTGAACCGGTGCGCGCCAAGAGAGCCACAATGCGAGCAGCGGAAAGGAAATGGCGAAAATCCAAACACGCCAGCGACCTGCTTGCCTATCAATCTCTTCTCCCCTCCTTCTCTGCGTCCATCTCTGCAGCCAAAAGTCTGTTCTATCAATCCAGAATCGAATCCTCTTTTTCTAACCCTAAAAAGCTCTTCTCAATTTTTTCCAACCTCCTTGACCCCCCTGTTCCCCCCCCCTCCCTCCACCCTTCTACCAAGCCACTTTGTTGACTACTTCACAAAAAAGATAGACGACATACGCTCTTCATTTACTAATCCATCTTCCTCAACTACACCTCCAGTAACTTCACCTTCTTCCCCCTTGTTTTCCTCTTTTATCCCCCTGTCTCCTAATCAAGTTCTTACCTTGGTAACCTCTGACCCCCCAACCACCTGCCCCCTTGACCCCATCCCTTCTCACCTTCTCCAGTCCATTGCTCCGGACCTTCTTCCCTTTCTCACCCATCTTATTAACACCTCCCTCTCAACCGGCTGTTTCCCTAACTCTCTGAAGGAGGCGGAGTCAACCCTCTCCTGAAGAAACCCACTCTCGACCCATCTGAAGTCAACAACTACAGACCTGAAGTCAACAACTACAGACCTGAAGTCAATAACTACAGACCTGTCTCTCTCCTTCCCTTCCTCTCCAAAACTCTAGAGCGAGCTATCTTTAACCAAGTCTCCTCCTTTCTTCACTGTAACAACCTTCTAGACCCTCACCAGTCTGGATTCAAGACAGGCCACTCAACAGAGACTGCCCTCCTTGCTGTCTCTGAGCAGCTTCACACTAGAGCAGCCTCTCTCTCCTCTGTCCTTATCCTTCTAGACCTTTCCGCTGCCTTTGACACAGTGAACCACCAGATCCTCATGTCCTCCCTCCAGGACCTGGTATCTCAGGCTCTGCTCTCACTCTTCTCATCCTACTTCACCGACCGCTCTTACCGGGTAACCTGGAGAGGTTCTGTGTCTGAGCCTTGTCCTCTGACTACCGGGGTCCCTCAGGGCTCAGTCCTTGGTCCTCTTCTCTTTTCTCTGTACACCAACTCTCTTGGCTCTGTCATTCGCTCGCATGGCTTCACCTACCACAGCTATGCTGACGACACCCAACTGATCCTCTCGTTTCCCCAATCTGAAACACAGGTAGCAGCACGAATCTCTGCCTGTCTGACTGACATCTCTCAGTGGATGTCTGACTGACATCTCTCAGTGGATGTCTGACCGACATCTCTCAGTGGATGTCTGACCGACATCTCTCAGTGGATGTCTGACCGACATCTCTCAGTGGATGTCTGACCGACATCTCTCAGTGGATGTCTGACTGACATCTCTCAGTGGATGTCTGACTGACATCTCTCAGTGGATGTCTGACCGACATCTCTCAGTGGATGTCTGACTGACATCTCTCAGTGGATGTCTGATTGACATCTCTCAGTGGATGTCTGACCGACATCTCTCAGTGGATGTCTGACTGACATCTCTCAGTGGATGTCTGATTGACATCTCTCAGTGGATGTCCGCACACCACCTGAAAATTAACCCGGACAAGACTGAACTTCTCCTCCTTCCAGGAAAAGGCTCTCCCACCCACGACCTGACTATTAACTTCAACAACTCAGTGCTGGTTCCGACTCCGACTGCCATGAACCTCGGTGTGACGCTCGACAGTCAACTCTCCCTGACTGCCAACATTACTACAACAACACCCTCCTGTAGGTACATGCTGTACAACATCAGGAGAATACGACCTCTTCTCACTCAGAAGGCGGCACAGGTTCTGGTCCAGGTTCTGGTCCAGGTTCTGGTCATCTCACGGCTGGACTATTGCAACTCCCTCCTTCAGGTCTACCTGCTAATGCCATTCGACCTCTACAGCTCATCCAGAAAGCAGCTGCTCGACTGGTCTTCAACCGACCGAAATTTACCCACAATCCTCTGCTCCTCCGTGACCTTCACTGGTTACCGGTGGCCGCCCACATCCGCTTCAAAACACTGGTACTTGCGTACCGGGCTGCGAACAGATCGGGTCCAGTCTACATCCAGGACATGGTCAAACCGTACACCCAGGACATGGTCTAACCTCACACCCAGGACATGGTCTAACCTCACACCCCAGCCCGTTCGCTTCGCTCGGCTTCTGCCAATCTGCTTGTAGCTCCTTCACTTCGAGCTAAATCACGACTGTTTGCTGTGCTGGCTCCTCATTGGTGGAACGAGCTCCCCATTGACATCAGGACAGCAGGAAGTCTCTACATCTTCCGGCGCAAACTAAAAACACATCTTTTTCGACTATACCTTGAATAGGTAGCACTTAAATGCCGTAGGAGCACTTAAATGTCCCTTACCGATAGCACTTTAGTAGCACTTAAATGTCTCTTACTGATAGTACTTTGTAGTTTAACTTTATTGAATAAATTGTACTTGCTTGATTCTTGTTGTTCTGAGTTTGGACTCATGGTTTAATGCACTTATTGTAAGTCGCTTTGGATAAAAGCGTCAGCTAAATGACATGTAATGTAATGTAATTGTAATGTCTGTAGTGTAAGACATGTGTCTCTAGTGTAAGACATGTGTCAGTAGTGTCAGACATGTGTCAGTAGTGTCAGACATGTGTCTGTAGTGTAAGACATGTGTCAGTAGTGTCAGACATGTGTCTGTAGTGTAAGACATGTGTCAGTAGTGTCAGACACATGACTCTAGTGTAAGACATGTGTCTCTAGTGTAAGACATGCGTCTGTAGTGTAAGACATGTGTCAGTAGTGTCATACATGTGTCTGTAGTTTAAGACATGTGTCAGTAGTCTCAGACATGTGTCTGTTGTGTAAGACATGTGTCTGTAGTGTAAGACATGTGTCAGTAGTTAGAAATGTGTCTTTAGTGTAAGACATGTGTCTCTAGTTTAAGACATGTGTCAGTAGTGTAAGACATGTGTCAGTAGTGTCAGACATGTGTCTGTAGTGTAAGACATATGTCTCTAGTTTAAGACATGTGTCTCTAGTGTAAGACATGTGTCTGTAGTGTAAGACATGTGTCTCTAGTGTAAGACTTGTCAGTAGTCTCAGACATGTGTCTGTTGTGTAAGATATGTGTCTCTAGTGTACGACATGTGTCTGTAGTGTAAGACATGTCTCTAGTGTAAGACATGTGTCTCTAGTGTAAGACATGTGTCAGTAGTGTCAGACATGTGTCAGTAGTGTCAGACATGTGTCTGTAGTGTAAGACATGTGTCAGTAGTGTCAGACATGTGTCTGTAGTGTAAGACATGTGTCTAGCGTAAGACATGTGTCTCTAGTTTAAGACATGTGTCTCTAGTGTAAGACATGTGTCTGTAGTGTAAGACATGTGTCTCTAGTGTAAGACTTGTCAGTAGTCTCAGACATGTGTCTGTTGTGTAAGATATGTGTCTCTAGTGTACGACATGTGTCTGTAGTGTAAGACATGTCTCTAGTGTAAGACATGTGTCTCTAGTGTAAGACATGTGTCAGTAGTGTCAGACATGTGTCAGTAGTGTCAGACATGTGTCTGTAGTGTAAGACATGTGTCAGTAGTGTCAGACATGTGTCTGTAGTGTAAGACATGTGTCTAGCGTAAGACATGTGTCTCTAGTGTAAGACATGTGTCAGTAGTCTCAGACATGTGTCTGTTGTGTAAGACGTGTCAGTAGTGTAAGACATGTGTATGTAGTGTAAGACATGTAAATGTAGTGTCAGACATGTGTCTGTAGTGTAAGACATGTGTCTCTAGTGTAAGACATGTGTCTCTAGTGTAAGACATGTGTCAGTAGTGTCAGACATGTGTCAGTAGTCTCAGACATGTGTCTGTTGTGTAAGACGTGTCAGTAGTGTAAGACATGTGTATGTAGTGTAAGACATGTAAATGTAGTGTCAGACATGTGTCAGTAGTGTTAGACATGTGTCTCTAGTGTAAGATATGTGTCTGTAGTGTAAGACATGTGTCTGTAGTGTCAGACATGTGTCTCTAGTCATTGTTACACATGTACGACAAGCACAATGTTCCCCACTACTGTACAATAAAGAATGTCTAAAGAGTGAGAATTGTGGCCATAGTGACGGTGTACAAATGTCGCCCCCTGGTGGTCAGGAGAGAGAATGCAGCTTTAACACATGAAGCATAGACTTCTATACAACCAGAGGAGTCACCCCCTGGTGGTCAGGAGAGAGAATGCAGCTTTAACACATGAAGCATAGACTTCTATACAACCAGAGGAGTCGCCCCCTGGTGGTCAGTAGAGAGAATGCAGCTTTAACACATGAAGCATAGACTTTTATACAACCAGAGGAGTCGCCCCCTGGTGGTCAAAAGAGAGAATGCAGCTTTAACAAATGAAGCATAGACTTCTATACAACCAGAGGAGTCGCCCCCTGGTGGTCAGGAGAGAGAATGCAGCTTTAACACATGAAGCATAGACTTCTATACAACCAGAGGAGTCACCCCCTGGTGGTCAGTAGAGAGAATGCAGCTTTAACACATGAAGCATAGACTTTTATACAACCAGAGGAGTCTCCCCTGGTGGTCAAAAGAGAGAATGCAGCTATAACACATGAAGCATAGACTTCTATACAACCAGAGGAGTCGCCCCCAGGTGGTCAGGAGAGAGAATGCAGCTTTAACACACGAAGCATAGACTTCTATACAACCAGAGGAGTCGCCCCCTGGTGGTCAGGAGAGAGAATGCAGCTATAACACATGAAGCATAGACTTCTATACAACCAGAGGAGTCACCCCCTGGTGGTCAGGAGAGAGAATGCAGCTTAACACATGAAGCATAGACTTCTATACAACCAGAGGAGTCGCCCCCTGGTGGTCAGGAGAGAGAATGCAGCTTTAACACACAAAGCATAGACTTCTATACAACCAGAGGAGTCGCCCCCTGGTGGTCAGGAGAGAGAATGCAGCTTTAACACACGAAGCATAGACTTCTATACAACCAGAGGAGTCGCCCCCTGGTGGTCAGGAGAGAGAATGCAGCTATAACACATGAAGCATAGACTTCTATACAACCAGAGGAGTCGCCCCCTGGTGGTCAGGAGAGAGAATGCAGCTTAACACATGAAGCATAGACTTCTATACAACCAGAGGAGTCGCCCCCTGGTGGTCAGGAGAGAGGATGCAGCTTTAACACATGAAGCATAGACTTCTATACAACCAGAGGAGTCACCCCCTGGTGGTCAAAAGAGAGAATGCAGCTTCAACACTTGAAGCATAGACTTCTATACAACCAGAGGAGTCGCCCCCTGGTGGTCAGGAGAGAGAATGCAGCTATAACACATGAAGCATAGACTTCTATACAACCAGAGGAGTCGCCCCCTGGTGGTCAGGAGAGAGAATGCAGCTTTAAC
>NC_046974.1:512500-525000 GCF_009769545.1 Cyclopterus lumpus
AGCACGCAGGGCCGACGCTCGTTAGCCGATGGGAGGGAAAGCATCTCCATCTTCTCTTGGACTGACCAATGAGAAAACGGAAAGAAGGGGGGGAGGGGGCTTATGTTAAAAGGACTTTGGTGCATCCTGACGAGTTGACATGTTAAGACACTTATGAAGGGAAACCTAAAGCAAGTCGTTCCTGCAGGACGTTTTGAGCTGAGGAACTAGACTATAATGTAGTTCATACTATAACAGATAGATGGATCGTACCATCATGTAACTTACTGTAGGGGTTTCCAGGATGTCCGTAGATGTGTTGGTAGAGTCCGGACTGGACGGTGTTCCCGTAGTAATCCTCCTCTAACTCCTCCGTAGGGGGTGAGATGGAGGGGAGTCTGTGGGAAGGCTCGAGCCTCCTGGACTGGAGCGCCCCCCGTTCGCCAACAGGTAGGACTGCAGCCCTGGAACCAAACCTCCGCCTGCACCCAGGTAACACAGAGCACTGCTCCTGGTGGCCTGGAAAGTCCCCCGAAAGTTCCTCCTCTGAGAACAGAACAAGCAGGACAAGATGGACCAGGAGGAGACAACACAGCAGAAAATTATTTATTATACCAGAAGCAAGGAGCATGGACGGTTCTGTAGGGTGCTCTACGGTGGTTTACAGTTCTGCACGGTTCTCTATGGTGTTGTCCGCGGTGACGTACAGTAGGGTTCTCTACGGTGTTGACCGGCTTTCTACGGTTCTCTATGGTTCTGCAGGGTTCTCTGCGGTGCTGTATCGTTCTTTACAGTTCTGCACAGTTCTCTATGGCTCTCTATGGTTCTCTACGGTGCTGTACGGTGCATGTGTATACTTCTCCTCACCTGGCCTCCTCTCCTCCTCTTCTTGCTCCTCCTCTTGCTCCTCTTCTGTTCTCCTCAGCAGGAGGAGTGTCGGCTCTCTCCTGTTTGATCCTGCTCACAGCCAGCAGCAGCTCCTCAGGGCTCGGAGCCGGCTGGTCTGGACTGGACTCCTGCAGGTGGGGGGTGCTGTGCTGCTGGACCATCGGCACGTCGAAGCCCCTGAGCTCGTCTGCTGAGGTTGTCTGTGTTTTAAAAAGATGAAACAGCTGATAAAGGTTTAAGAGAGTAGAAGGAAACAAAACACCAGCCGTGACACTAGTTGGGGTGTGGTCAGAGAAAGTTCCAGCCAATCAGCAGCCTCAGTTTTAAAGTGCATTGAGCTGCAGTTCCTGTAAGGTCCACTAGATGCTGCTGTTATCAAACTCAAAGTCAGCGGAGTCTGAGAGCAGGTTTGAAAGCAGCGCTTAGTCGGTGCCAGAAGTCCTGGAGGTCTTCAGGAAATATCAGATTTGATTAAGATTCAGTGTTATTCAATGACTATATGTGGTCTACCTGTGGTCTATATCTAGACTGTGTTGTCTACTTGTGGTCTACATGTAAACCATGGTCTACCCATGTCTATATGTAGACTGTATGTCGTCTACCTGTGGTCTACTTCTGGACTACATGTACTCTGTATTCAATTCAATTCAATTTATTTTGTATAGCCCAATATCACAAATCACAAACTCCCCTTTACAATCTGTACACATACAACATCCCTGACCTTTGACCTCACATCGGATCAGGAACAACTCCAACGAAATTGAAAAAACCCTTTCAGGGGAAAAAAGGTAAGAACCCTTCAGGGGAGCAACAGCCCAGATGGACAGAAGCAATATAACTATAACTTCAGTTTTGTCTGAGTTTAACATCAGGAAGTTGCAGGTCATCCATGTTTTTACGTCTTTAAGACATTCTTGAATTTTAGCGAGCTGGTTGGTCTCCTCTGGTTTGATCCATAGATATAATTGAGTATCGTCTGCATAGCAATGAAAGTTTATGCAGTATTTCCTGATAATGTTGCCCAAAGGAAGCATGTATAAGGTAAATAAAGATCAGCACTAAGGTCTAACAAGACCAGTACAGAGATGAGTCCTTTATCAGCACTAAGGTCTAACAAGACCAGTACAGAGATGAGTCCTTTATCAGCACTAAGGTCTAACAAGACCAGTACAGAGATGAGTCCTTTATCAGCACTAAGGTCTAACAAGACCAGTACAGAGATGAGTCCTTTATCAGCACTAAGGTCTAACAAGACCAGTACAGAGATGAGTCCTTTATCTGATGTAGAAAGTCACACAACTGATTTGCGACTACTTTCTCAAGGATCTTAGAGAGGAAGGGAAGGTTAGAGATTGGTCTGTAGTTAGCCAACACCTCTGGATTAAGAGTGGTCTTCTTCAGGAGAGGTTTAATTACAGCTACTTTGAAGGAATGTGGTACATGGCCTGTTAGCAAAGACACATTAACAATATCCAGCAGAGAGGTGCCAATTAAAGGCAACACGTCTTTAAGCAGCCTCGTTGGGATGGGGTCTAAGAGACAGGTAGACGGTTTAGAAGTAGAAACCGTTGAGGACAATTGGTCTAGGTTAATGGGAGAAAAGCTATCCAAATATACACCAGGGCATACAGCCGTTTCCAAGGCCACTCCTCTTGATGACAGATGGGCAGTAGTTAAGGGCAAGAGATCATCAATCTTGCCTCTAATAGTTCAAATCTTTTCCTTGAAGAAGTTCATGAAGTCATTACTACTGAGGTCTATAGGAATACACGGCTCCACAGAGCTGTGACTCTCTGTCAGCCTGGCTACAGTGCTAAAGAGAATCCTGGGGTTGTTCTTATTTTTCTCTATTACTGATGAGTAATAGGCTGCTCTGGCATTACGGAGAGCCTTTTTATATGTTTTAAGACTATCTCTCCAAACTAAGCATGATTCTTCCAGATTGGTGGAACGCCATATGCTTTAAAGCTTTCGTGATGTTTGCTATTTTTACCTTTAGTTAGTACCTCTACTAGATATTATCAATAAGTCTTTACTAACATGTACCACAGTCCTTCATGGTAGTACCTTTAGTTAGTACCTCTTCTAGATATTATCAATAAGTCTTTACTAACATGTACCACAGTCCTTCATAGTATTACCTTTAGTTAGTACCTCTACTATACAGTATATGATCAATGTGTCTTTACTAACATGTACCACAGTCCTTCATAGTATTACATTACCATATTACCCCACTAGAGAGCTCATAGTACCATATTACCCCCTAAGTGAGTTTAAAGTATATAAAGTGAAGCGGTGCAAGAGTTATTGATGTTGATTCAATTTGAGGAGGATCTGGCCAGAGATCTGGCCCTTTTTGTTTAGGGATCGGGTGTTAAACAGAGCAATTTTGAGATGTGGATGAATTTGGACATGCCGGGGTGCTTTGGTAAGGGGGCGGAGCCAGGCAACTCGCTGGCTATCCAGAGAGTCCCAGCTAGCCAGCAAGTTGTCCAGGGAGTAGACGTAGCGGTGGAGAACAGGTGCAACAGGTAAGCAACAAAATAAGACGAAGCATTTGCAGAAGAATTAAAAAACAGAGAAGAATGGCTTTTGAACTTAACTACACTGTTAAATAAAATTAAAATAACTCAAATGTATGTTCAATTGTAAATAAGGTAGAAAATCAAACGTTAGACTCGCCAGCGTCCCTGTGAGGATTAATTCAGAAGCGGAGCAGGCGGAGATACATCCCCTGTTGCTGCTATTTGTGGTAGTTGTAACTGTTCCACCATGCCTACTACTCACTATATGAATAATTTCTGTCATATTCATTGAATGTATTGCAACTCTGTTACATTGTTCATTCCGGTTCCCTGTGAAAGGGTCCAATGTGAGGTCAAAGGTCAGGGATGTTGTATGTATATAGATTGTAAAGCCCTCTGAGGGGAGGTTGTAATTTTGGGCTATACAAAATATACTGAATTTAATTCAATATGTGGTCTGCCTGTTTATGTGTAGACTACATTGTCTATATGTAGACTGTATGTGGTATATCTGTAGTCTATATTTAGACTGTATTGTATGTAGACTATATGTGGTATATATGTAGACTGTATGTATATATGGTCTATATGTAGACTATATGTAGTCTACTTGTTGTATATGTAGACTGTATGTAGACTATTCATGGTCTACATGTGGCCTTTATGTAGTGACTCTGGTCTACCTGGATTGTAGTCTCTATATGGTTTACCTGGATTGCAGTCTCTACATGGTCTACCTGGATTGTGGTCTATATGTTGTCTACCTGGAATGTGGTCTATATGTGGTCTATATGTGGTCTACCTGGATTGTGGTCTATATGTGGTCTACCTGGAATGTGGTCTATATGTAGTCTACCTGGATTTTAGTCTATGTAGTCTATCTGTGTCACAGGTACAGCTCTTTGAGTGTGGCCAAACCCACTTGTGAGTCGCAGCAGAGAGGCGAGGAGGACGAAGAGGCCTTCATCATCATCAGCTCCATGCCACGCTCCACGATGTTCTGGATCTGCAGGTACCCGGCGGTGTACATGAGGACCAGCTGTTCACTGGCGGCCATGCTGAGGCGCCCTGTGTAGCAGAACGACAGAATCTGCTGGAAACACATCGGCGTCACCGAGGACGGCAGCTCGAACACCGCCCGCGGGAAGGACGAGGACGAGGAGTCGCTGGCGGAACTGAACAGGTCTCTGAAGTAGAGTGAGGAGGCGGCGAGGACGGCCCGGTGCGCCTTGAAGGCCTGACCCTGCACCAGGATGGAGACGTCGCAGTAGTGACCCAGCAGCCGCTGCTCATTCAGGCTCCCCAGCACACTGCTTCCGAAGTCCGGGATCTCCACCTGCAGCAGCCCCTCCGACATGGTGGGCGGTCCGGAGGAGGGCGGGACAGGAAGTGATGGCTCAGAGGAGGCGGTCCAGAGTGCTTAAGTATCGGGGATCCTGTAGATATAACCTCCAGAACGCTTCAGATGCATGTTGTTGTGGAGGAAGCAATGAGGTCAGAGGTCAGCTCCGCACAGAGACACCTGAAACACAAGGAGGGTTAGTTTCACACCCCAGAAGCTGTGACACCTTCTTCATCTAAATATATACATATATATACACTTTGTATGTATGTATGTATGTATATATATATATATATATATATATGTATGTATACATACATATATATAATATATATTTATATATACATACATATGCCCGGGGCTGGTGGAGCTGTGTCATTGATGCTATTGCTGTCGGTGAGTCATTTGTCCTGCAAAGTCATACTTTTTTTAGGTAAAGGTAGCAGTAATCTACGCCAATTATTGTCAACAAACGGGGACACTGGAAGGTAGACTGTCATTTGTTGAGGCTCCAACATAAAATGTTGCCTTCTGGTTTCCATAGTAAGGGTGTTGGCGGCACCGGTTCCTCACGTCAGCACTCCTGTCGGTCTTGACTTGCATGTAAAAGACTCTGGTTCGGTGAGTTTGGATCCATACCTGACAGTTATTCATAAAGGTGTTGTGTCCCATGATATGAAGTGGGTAAAGGTGCCAATGACTATTTTAAGGGACACAGGGGCTTTTGACTCTTTCATTCAGGCTGGAGTTCTTCCCTTGTCCAAGGAGTCTGAGACGGGAGACTGCGTTCCTGTTCGTGGGATGGATTTAAACCTTCTGTTACTTCCATTGCACAAAGTAATGCTCAACTGTGATTTGTTCCAGAGTGGAGCTGAGTGGAGCTGAGTTGGCTGTGCGCCCAGCTTTTCCAATCCGGGGGATTTCTGTCATCCTGGGTAACGATTTGGTTGGTGCATGCGTCTGGACTCCGGTGGTGTCACCTGTGCCACTGAGTTCGGAACCAGGAGAAGGGAAACGTGATTTTCCTGAAGCATTCACGGCCTGCGCAGTGACCGCTTCGAAACCTGTGTCTCAGTCAGAGAAGGAAAATGTTGCAGGTAATTTCTGGCGGCCTCTGTCTAATCTTCTTGTGTCAATTTCTCGCAGTGACCTGGTTACAGAGCAGCAGGCTGACTCTTCAGAAGCCGTTTCAACAGGTTCGCCTGAGGCTGAGGTGCTAGCCAGTGCTGGTGGTTATTTTCTTCAGGATTTGCTGTTGGTGAGAAAGTGGATGCAACACAGTGAGAGTTGTGTTGGCGAGCCGGTGTTTCAGATAGTGTTGCCTGTTACCCCTCAGTCTGTGCTAAAAGGGGCTCATGATGAGTCTGGGCACTCTGGTGTGAGGAAAACATATGAAAACGTGCCATATATGCCAGCTGAGTAACAAACCGAACCAGACGTTAAAACTATTTGATCGTCTATTGTGTGGGTCCTTTGCCTCACTCAAAGAGAGTACGCGCTATCCTCCTAAAAGCTTGATTGAGTATGTCAACAGTTTCAGACATAGGCTTTACACAGCTGGAGAGCTAGCTCGGCAGAATCTGGGTTTAGCTCAGGGGAAAATGAAACGCTTCTTAAACATTGCATTTTACAAAGTGATACATATAAATATACATTGCATATTTGTACATGATTGAACTCAAGACTTTGCCTCTAAGATGTGAACGGATTGCATTCTGGAGCATGAGGTTCTCTGTTGCTTCCTACCAGTGACAAACGTTACTGAACCGGACGTACCGGAACCGGAAGTGATTATAACCGGAAGCAATGGCACAAAATCATATTGCTATTAATTATGTCTTGAAATTAATACAACAATTAAACAAAAAACAAAATATAAAATGCCTTAAAGGCAACACACTCCCTGCCTGACCTATATGAGGTCGCTACAAAGTTGCAGCAGAGAAACATTCCCTTCTTGATCCGTCCTTGGGTAGAACCGTCTCTAAGAAAGGTCTTTACACTCGGTCAGTTGTCTTCACCTCAACCTTTCTTACACGTCCATCCTTTCCAGGGAGCGTGGTGATAACCCTGGTCCTAGGTCAGCGATTGTCCCTGAGCAGAACTAGACCTCCCGTTTGAAGGTCTTTGTTGTCTTTGTTGTAAGGAAGGTAAGTATTCACGGCTCCACAACTGGTTGGCAAGAGCTTGGACTCATTTCCAGTGCTTTGTGTACAGGTCCGTGAAGTCTCCCAGTGGAGGTGGAACTCCTGTCTTTGTGTAAGGAGCATTGCCGGCGAGAGTATGAAGGGTTAGTCAGGATCCGTAGACACAGGGACAAGAGGTTGTGTGTTAATGATGGCTGTGACCTCTGAGAGGTTGTATGTTAATGATGGCTGTGACCTCTGAGAGGTTGTGTGTTAATGATGGCTGTGACCTCTGAGAGGTTGTGTGTTAATGATGGCTGTGACCTCTGAGAGGTTGTGTGTTAATGATGGCTGTGACCTCTGCCATTAGTGGTCGGCCGAGTGTTTTGCTGAATTGAGGATTCTTCTGGCAATGCCAATCATGCGTTCCCAAGAACCTCCCATATGAGAAGCATGTGGTGGGTTAAATACCCAGCTGCACCCCTGGTCGCTGATGTACGTCTGCACCGTTTTGTCCATCCTAAGCTCTTTGCACGCGCCAATAAAATTGGTACCGCAATCAGATTGGAGCAGTTTCGTAGAACCTCTCAGTGTGTGTCCAACAACTGTATTATCTCAACATGTACAGCCCTTGAACTCATACAGCTAAACATTATGGCCCATCGCTCCTCTCTGCCTGGCCTCCTCTGGTGCGTCTGGTTGGGACAGACCAAGGTCCAAAGTCGTCTAGCCCCACATATGTAAAAGGAGGACAGACGTTTAGGTGGCAGGTCTGCCATGCCTTGTTCTTCCAGTTTTCCCTGCAGCTTGCGAGTACTGAATTGATCCACAGTCCTTCTGTCAGGTGACACAGGAGATGTGCTTATTTTTGGATATAATTATTGGGTACTTTTCTGCAGTTGCGAGGTTGGAGTGCTTTAGTCTGCCTCCAATGCAGATGAGATTGTCCTCCAAGGTTGGACTGAGTTCCACAAAGCACTGTTTTTGGACACCAGTTGGTTGACTCGGAGAGCCGTCAGGTGTTCCTTTGTGCTGCGCTCAGCACAACATGCTTGGTCCCTTTATTCTGGGGTACGAGGTACGTGTGCCAGCCTTTGCTGGTTTGGTTTGAGTGTTTGAAGGATCTTGCCATGTGAACCAGGAAGGCTACTCCTCTTACTAGAGAGGCAAAGGTGGAGAAGTGTTGGAAGCGGTCAGAGGTTGGTCTCGGTTCTTTAAGGCAAGTAGCACAGGTTTGTGTTTGTGAGTCTCTTTAACGTTTCCTGTGTAGATGGAGCCGGAGGAGGGTCCAGTGAACCAAGAGGTTTGTACCAGGCGGGCGTGGTCAGCAGGGTTTCCCTCTGTAGGTTTAGGTTTAGGTTTATTCATTTGCACAATTCAAGCAATACAATTAAAAAATAAACAAACATAACAGAGATACATGAATATCACTGTGCAGGAAGAGGCAAAAAGCCAACTGGTCTTATTTGAAGCCTCCACCTATATAATATAAAATATTTTACAAAATAACAAACATAAAATGAAATATGCATAAAATAGACAACAAAAGAAAGTGTGTGTGTGTGTGTGTGTGCATGTGAAAGTAAGCATGGCTTGTGTTAGTTCAGGGATGTGGGAGCAATGGGAAGTGAAACAACTATAAATGTAGATCTAAGAGCTAAAACAAGAAAACAATGAACAATAGAACAATACATAACACTCTTGTAATTAATAATTAATTTAAAAATAATAGAAAATGGACCTCTGCTAGTCAGTAAATTACTAAATAAATTATCCTTCACCTAAAAGTATCTTATACATAAAAATGCAAGTTAAAGAAATGTTAATGTCATAAATAGTAAGAATCTGCAGTTTGTGAAATAAAGGAGCAGCTGAGATGTGAGACTGTGATCGGGTTCAAACCTAACTAAACGACTCTGGAGGACCAACATTTAGTAGGAAAAGTACTACATTACAATATGAACGATAGTACCTAGTGCCTAGTGCCTAGTATATAGTACCTAGTGCCTAGTGCCTAGTACCTAGTATATAGTACCTAGTGCCTAGTGCCTAGTACCTAGTATATAGTACCTAGTGCCTAGTGCCTAGTGCTTAGTACCTAGTATATAGTACCTAGTGCCTAGTACCTAGTATATAGTACCTAGTGCCTAGTACCTAGTATATAGTACCTAGTGCCTAGTGCCTAGTACCTAGTATATAGTACCTAGTGCCTAGTATATAGTACCTAGTGCCTAGTGCCTAGTACCTAGTATATAGTACCTAGTGCCTAGTGCCTAGTACCTAGTATATAGTACCTAGTGCCTAGTGCCTAGTACCTAGTATATAGTACCTAGTGCCTAGTGCCTAGTACCTAGTATATAGTACCTAGTGCCTAGTGCCTAGTACCTAGTATATAGTACCTAGTGCTTAGTACCTAGTATATAGTACCTAGTGCCTAGTACCTAGTATATAGTACCTAGTGCCTAGTGCCTAGTACCTAGTATATAGTACCTAGTGCCTAGTATATAGTACCTAGTGCTTAGTACCTAGTATATAGTACCTAGTATATAGTACCTAGTGCCTAGTGCCTAGTACCTAGTGCCTAGTGCCTAGTATATAGTACCTAGTATATAGTACCTAGTGCCTAGTACCTAGTATATAGTACCTAGTATATAGTACCTAGTGCCTAGTGCCTAGTACCTAGTATATAGTACCTAGTGCCTAGTGCCTAGTATATAGTACCTAGTGCTTAGTACCTAGTATATAGTACCTAGTATATAGTACCTAGTGCCTAGTACCTAGTATATAGTACCTAGTGCCTAGTGCCTAGTATATAGTACCTAGTGCTTAGTACCTAGTATATAGTACCTAGTATATAGTACCTAGTGCCTAGTACCTAGTGCCTAGTGCCTAGTATATAGTACCTAGTGCCTAGTACCTAGTATATAGTACCTAGTGCCTAGTACCTAGTACCTAGTATATAGTACCTAGTGCCTAGTGCCTAGTACCTAGTATATAGTACCTAGTGCCTAGTACCTAGTATATAGTACCTAGTGCCTAATATATAGTACCTAATACCTAGTGCCTAGTACATAGTATATAGTACCTAGTACCTAGTATATAGTACCTAGTACCTAGTATATAGTACCTAGTGCCTAGTATATAGTACCTAGTATATAGTACCTAGTGCCTAGTACCTAGTATATAGTACCTAGTGCCTAGTACCTAATATATAGTACCTAGTACCTAGTGCCTAGTACCTAGTATATAGTACCTAGTACCTAGTATATAGTACCTAGTACCTAGTACCTAGTATATAGTACCTAGTGCCTAGTACCTAGTATATAGTACCTAGTACCTAGTACCTAGTGCCTAGTACCTAGTATATAGTGCCTAGTATATAGTGCCTAGTACCTAGTGCCCTTCACCTAGTACCTAGTATATAGTACCTAGTACCTAGTACCTAGTATATAGTACCTAGTGCCTAGTACCTAGTATATAGTACCTAGTACCTAGTGCCTAGTACCTAGTATATAGTGCCTAGTATATAGTGCCTAGTACCTAGTGCCTAGTACCTAGTGCCCTTCACCTAGTACCTAGTATATAGTACCTAGTACCTAGTGCCTAGTATATAGTGCCTAGTATATAGTACCTAGTACATAGTGCCTAGTACCTAATACCTAGTACCATTGTTCAGCTTTGAGGACTATGCGTTGATCCATTGTGACTCTTTACGGACACAGCTGAGCACCACCTTGCTGTCCTTTGGTGGTCCAGCTCATGTTTAGGAGATCAGACATCTCTGGTTCCCTTTTCAAGGTCCGTTGGAGGGATGCAAACCGGTTCTGATTCTCCTGACATGAAGTCTGTGTTACCAGGTCGGTTAACGTTCTGCTGGTTCTCCTGACATGAAGTCTGTGTTACCAGGCCGGTTAGTGTTCTGCTGGTTCTCCTGACATGAAGTCTGTGTTACCAGGCCGGTTAACGTTCTGCTGGTTCTCCTGACATGAAGTCTGTGTTACCAGGCCGGTTAACGTTCTGCTGGTTCTCCTGACATGAAGTCTGTGTAAACCAGGCCGGTTAACGTTCTGCTGGTTCTCCTGACATGAAGTCTGTGTTACCAGGCCGGTTAACGTTCTGCTGGTTCTCCTGACATGAAGTCTGTGTTACCAGGTCGGTTAACGTTCTGCTGGTTCTCCTGACATGAAGTCTGTGTTACCAAGCCGGTTAACGTTCTGCTGGTTCTCCTCTGACTACCAACCCAGATCCAGTCGTTGAGCAAAGGGGGCGTTATGAGGTCCGGTGCCTGACCTCGTTTCAATGTGTTGGAGATGAGGCTCCACTTCACCACTTCACCACTTCACCACTTCTACACTTCTACACTTCACCACTTCACCACTTCACCACTTCACCACTTCTACACTTCACCACTTCACCACTTCACCACTTCTACACTTCTACACTTCTACACTTCTACACTTCTACACTTCACCACTTCACCACTTCACCACTTCACCACTTCTACACTTCTACACTTCTACACTTCTACACTTCAACACTTCACCACTTCACCACTTCTACACTTCACCACTTCTACACTTCTACACTTCAACACTTCTACACTTCACCACTTCACCACTTCTACACTTCAACACTTCTACACTTCACCACTTCACCACTTCTACACTTCAACACTTCTACACTTCTAGAAACAATGAAAAACAGCATCTCTAAACTGGGACAGACTGGTTTCCAGTTAAACCACTGGGTTCTTTAAAGAGGTCCTCCCCTCACTGCAGTATTCTCACTGACATCATCATCGTCGAGTACAGCAGTAGAGTCCAGTAGAGATTCCAGTTCAGTAGTCTAGTCCAAAAGAGTCCAGTAGAGTCTGTTAGAGTCCAGTACAGTAAAGTCCAGTAGAGTCAATTAGAGTAAAGTAGAGCCCATGAGAGTCTGTTAGAGTCCAGTACAATAAAGTCCAGTAGAGTCCAGTACAGTAAAATCAAGTAGAGTACAGTATAGTCCAGTAGAGTCTGTTAGAGTCCAGTACAGTAAAGTCCAGTAGAGTCAATTAGAGTACAGTAGAGCTCAGTAGAGTCTGTTAGAGTCCAGTACAGTAAAGTCCAGTAGAGTCAATTAGAGTACAGTAGAGCTCAGTAGAGTCTGTTAGAGTCCAGTACAGTAAAGTCCAGTAGAGTCAATTAGAGTACAGTAGAGCTCAGTAGAGTCTGTTAGAGTCCAGTACAGTAAAGTCCAGTAGAGTCAATTAGAGTACAGTATAGTCCAGTAGAGTCTGTTAGAGTCCAGTACAGTAAAGTCCAGTAGAATCTAGTACAATAAAGTCAAGTAGAGTACAGGAGAGCCCAGTACAGTAGAGCTTAGTATAGTCCAGTACAGTAAAGTCCATTAGAATCCAGTATAGTAGAGTCCTGGACAGTAGAGTCTGTTAGATTCCAGTAGAGTCCAGTCCAGTAGAGTCCAGTCCAGTAGAGTCCAGTAGTTCAGCGTTATTGTTGTTTACAGTGCAGCAGACAGACAGGCAGGCAGAAACAGTTTCAGACACACACAGACAGACAGTACAGAGACAGTTAGAGGAGGATGATGTCAGACAGACAGGCAGACAGACAGACAGTTCTTCACCTCCTCTCTGCT